>NC_056438.1:72711528-72761165 GCF_018296145.1 Oncorhynchus tshawytscha | reverse complement strand
CATCTCTTCAGCTCATTGAAGTGGTCTTCAATTGTTCTGTGAATGTAGAGGATCCTCCCACTTTGTCCCAGGTTTCACATGGTAGTTGTGTGAGGTTATACATTGCAAAAAAACAGCACCAATGTGTTAAATGTCTCAATATTCATATTAATGCATATTGTGACAAACTCAAGGGGGAAAAGGTTGTGGTTGTAACAGGGACAGTTGTGATGCAACAACTGAAGAGGAACTGTTAAAACCCATTTATGATGACCTGTTTAGTTGTCACGGAAACCCTTTTCCCCATTTGAGTTGAGGCCTCAACACATTCTGTGTTCCTCTGACCTAGAAAATAACCATATTATCAAGACAAGCTACACCTAACAGCCCACATCCATGCACTTCAGTGCACGATGTCTCAGTCACACACAAAGACACAGACACACACACAGACATGACAATTAGATTGATCAGATAGGAGATTGAATTCCTCTTGTATTTCCCTGCTGTGTGTATTTACTACCCAAACAAAGTCACACCTGAAAGTTCCCCTTCACATTCGCCATTTGAAATTCCCTGCTCAACAGGTTAGACGAGTGTTCCTCTAGTATAGAATGTTGACCATCAGTCAGAGCTGTAGAATTAGGAATTACAACTCAGAGCCCTGGGGTCATTATGTCATCATAGTTGTCATACGTCTTGAAAGAAAAGTTCTTGCTCATCCTCAGTGCAACACCCTGTGGTGAAATTAAAGTTCTTTACTGGTTCTGTGGTGCTGTTGTGGTTTGTTTGATATCTAACTCCACATGTTTTTTAAGTAAATATCACCACCCCAAATGTGCCCTTTCATAGCTTCATAGGACATAAACAGGGGCAGTTCCATGGTTTGAATCAATAGACTTTATCACAGTGGCGATAGAGGAGGCTGGTGAGAGGGGCTTTAGGAGGACAGGCTCATTGTAATGGTTGGAATGGAATCAATGGAAAAGAGTCAAACACGTTGTTTCCATGTGTTTGATGTGTTTGGGACCATTTCATGAATTCCATTTTGGCCATTAGAATGAGCTCGTCCTCCTATAGCTCCTTCCATCAGCCTCCTCTGGGTGGTGCACAATGCACTGTGTTTCCTCCTAGACCAACTGATACATCTGATAACTGTACAAACAGTATGTTCTATGATATGATCTGTGGTGGTTTCACTGATGTGGGTACATGGTTACACATACACACATAACCACAGCAAAGGTGTTAAAACCTCTAAAAGTCTGAGCCATTTCGGGGGTGGGAGGGTGTTCTACTAATCTAACATATGGAATTGTCTTCAGATGGTCACACCATGGATAATTGAGCTATTTGATGTTGAATTTTAGGACCCCTTTAGGTATCAAAAATAATTAATAAAATGTTGCAATTTTCCTTTGCTACTATACCCAATAGAAAGCATTGAATAACACATTCATAAATCACAAGAAAAGACAGTAAAAAGATAAATCATAAGGAATCAGGTTTGGAAGTGTCTGTCCTTTTTATAGAGAACACTCAGGAAATATTTAGGTTTTTTGGGATACATATTTATCCCCATGTTTTTGGTGGCACAAAACTACCTCCATACGTCTATTCATTTGTGCTGGTACCTTCAGACGAGTCCCGTGACACTTGTGGGGGTCGTAGAGAAAAACGGAGAACACCATCGTGTTGGTGAGAGTCAGTGTGGTATTAGTGGAGTAATAGTTTCTAGTCCAAACGGTTCAGACACTACAGACAGAAGTTGACACATCAGTGTTACTTGTGGGGGACGGAGATCAAAACAGATCTGGAGAACCATTCAGACGCTACAGACGTTTTTGTGAGAAGACAGATTTTGGGGAATTCTCATGGTCTGACATCTTTCACTGCATATGTGGATGTGTTGGATTGAGAAGCAGCTCATTCAAAAATCTGATATTTCTAATTTAAACTGATGTATTTTGATGGGGATTGTATTTACTGTCACTTAGATTGATGAATGGGTGCGTAAACAGGCTATTAATTTGAGACCACAGTTATTCTCTGTCTGAATCAAAATACAAAGATTTTTATATGATTGACACATCTCCCACATCCTTTGGTTATGAGGGTTAAAGGACATTATAATGTAGAATTGATATATTGTTCAATTGAGGTACAGTGGTTGGCATGTAATTCACCCTACACTCCTTGTATTTATAACTAGTTCATATAGGATCATAGGATAGAACTGTGTTTCTTAATGGGGACCCAAAAGGTGTGCACGTTTCTGTTATTGCCGTAGCACGAGACACCTGATTCCACTAATCATTGGGAGTGTTCCTCTGCCTAGGAGTTGCTGATGCATGCTAGATCTTACAATGCCTGGATAGGTATTTTAAGTATGAACTAACCACATGTTCTATTAGCAATCTGGTGCTTGACAGCACGGTCGATGACGTGCCACACAACCATTGGTTGATGCATGCAACGTCTGAGCAGGGTTTTGATGATGAGGTAATTAGTGGAATCAGGTGTGTAGCGTTTGGGGCAAAACTAAACCCTTTGGGTCCCCAGCACCAGAATAATGAAATACTGAGATATAATATAAAACACAAACTCACTTAACATAATCCCAAAATGTATTCCTTAACCCAGGAGACTTCAACAAAGGTACAAGCATTTAGGTACACTAATATTGTCGTGCATTTCAATCAGCTCAGAATAAATGCTGTATATAAATAAACATGTAAAAGTTGTTCAAACATCCTCCCTCTTGTTCTGTTCAAGAATCTTGTTTCCCTTTTTTGCTCGTTGGGGAATGTGATGGGGAAATTCTGCCGTGGAACTTTGGTTTTAAGGCGTGTGTAGGAAAGCCCATTTCTCCCTCTCAGAGAATAAGCCTCTACCTGCACCAGGAGTATATATATGGCTCTGGTGAGGAGTAGGACCTCACACAGCCACTGAAGCTCTTTGTCTGAAGACAGCAGCTCATCACATCACAGCACCACAGAAGAAGAGATGGCCCAGATCAGAGCCCCTGTTATTGTGCTGCTCGTGCTCCTGGCTGTGGGGCTGTTTGCTGCCGAGGTTTCTGCAGCTAAACAAGGTCATTATTGGATGTGAAAGTTTTGTCTCAGTCCGTCTGTCTGTCTGCCTGCCTCTTTGTTTTTTGCAAATGGTCTTTTTTAATTGCTATACAAGATAAAGTTTCTTGTCTTTTTGCTCAATAGGTTTTCCTAGAGGCTGTTGTACGAGTTACTCCCAGGGTAGGATGGACATTCGTCTCATCCTTGGCTTTTCCATACAGACAGTGAAAGACGGGTGCAACATTGATGCTATCATGTGAGTGACTCTGGAAGGCCTAACAGTAGAACTGGGACAAATTGCAAGTAAAATGATTACATTAATTGTAACACATGTATTATTTCTTCAATTTAAGTATATCATTAAGTATAAAATAACTTTACAACAGAAGTAAAACAATTTGATAACTTGATATTATTTGCATTGCTTCATTTGCGATGTGATATTATAGAGATGTAAGCCTATAAAGCACTGATGATTGACTGATGTTGTCTCTTCAACATGTTCCCTTCCAGTTTCCACACTGGCAGAGGGAGATTCCCATGTATGGATCCCACCAAGGGCTGGGTTATGAAAGCTGTTCACAAGCTGAGGTAAGAATTCATTCATATTTATTCAGGAAAAATGATTTGGTTCCATGGAATTGAATTATACTGACAGTGTGTGTAGGGTTTATCATAAGGATATTAGGTAAAGCGATGGTATAAGAAATGGATGACATAACTTTATTTCTTCTCTACAGGGAGAGAGCGGAACGATTGAACAAGAAAAGGTCATAGGAATAGTGTTCATCACAAGGGTACACAGGACGAAGAGTTTGTGTTGCTATCTTCATTGACGGAGGAGAATGCAAACATGCTGGAATCCTGCTATCTCTAAGTTTATCCAACTACTTGAATTTTATCAGACATTTCTCTGTGCTGAAAAGTATAATAAATGAAGAATATAAGCAAAGCGGAGCACCTGGACACAGCCCTGAGCCATGGTATATTGGCCACATATGACAAACCCTGAGGAGCCTTATTGCTATTATAAACTAGTTACAAACATAATTAGAGCAATAAAAATATTATTTATTGTCATACCGATAGTATATGGTCTGACATACTACAGCTGTCAGCCAATCAGCATTCAGGGCTGGAACCTCTCAGTTTATTATTTTACATAACCTATTTGTATGTCATGACTTCGGCTGAGGTCGGCTCCTCTCCTTGTTCGGGCGGCGTTCGGCGGTCGGCGTCACCGGCTTTCTAGTCATCACCGATCCATGTTTCCTTTTTCCTTTTGTTTTGTCATGACTACACACACCTGATTTCTATTCCCTAATTATGTTCCATACTTACCCTCTCGTCTACCTTTCTGTTTCATCCATGATTGTTTTGTGTTACTGTGTGTGTTGGAGGGTTTTTCTCTATACGTTATGTTTCCTTGTTGGAGATATTCCGGTTTTGAATATTTTGAGTAAAGTCTTTTGTGTTTTCTCAAACCTGTGTCCTGAGCCTGACTCAGACAACGAACCCAGCATTTTATTTTATCACATTGTATATGAAATCATCTGTGTTGGCAGAGTTTAATGGTATAATCTTGTTGTATGAGCATCAGAAATCACATGTTTTAACCCTTTTATTCATAAAGGTCTTGTGTATGATCAGATCATTGATCACATCTGTTATATTTAACAGTTACTGTTACATTTTATATCTATAATAAATCATGTATATTTTACTAAGAATTCTCACTTCTTTTGTGTATTCATCTTGTGTGGTATGAGGGGGGCTCCTGAGTGCCACAGCGGTCTAAGACACTGCATCTCAGTGCTTGAGGTGTCACTACAGACATCCCTGGTTTGAATCCAGGCTGTATCACAACCGGCCGTGATTGGGAGTCCCATAGGGCGGCGCACAATTGGCCCAGCATCGTCCAGGTTTGGCCGGTTTAGGCCGTCATTACAAATAAGAATTTGTTCTTAAAACCTCTTGGGGCTAGGGGGCAGAATTTTCACTTTTGGATAAATAGCGTGCCCAATTTCAACTTCCTGCTACTCATGCCAAGAATATAAGATATGCATATTATTCATAGATTTGGATAGAAAACACTCTGAAGTTTCTAAAACTGTTGAATCATGTCTGTGAGTATATCAGAACTTATGTAGCAGGCAAAACCCCGAGGACTAACTGTTCAGATTAGTTATTTTTTTAGCCCTCTCCATTCCCTGGGCTGTCTTTGCCAAGGGATATTTCATAGGAACCTGTTTTCAGTTCCTACCGCTTCCCCTGGATTTCACCAGTCTTTGGAATTTGGTTGAGGTTATTCCTTTGTGCAATGAAGAAGTAGGCCAACTAGGAACTGGGGACACTTTTGTGAGTTGTGCAAGACGTGAAAAGCAGCGCTGGTTTGTTTTCATTCCTGTATTGAACACAGAAAGACCCGTCTACAATTTGATCGATTATTAACGTTTAAAAATACCTAAATTTGTATTACAAAAGTAGTTTGAAATATTTTGGCAAAGTTTATAGGCAACGTTTGAAATATTTTGTAGTGACGTTGCGTTTTTTGTAAGCTGTTTTTTTCTGGATCAATTGTGCTTTATAAATGGACATTTTGGATATATATGGATGGAATTAATCGAACAAAAGGACCAATTTTGATATTTATGGGACATATTGGAGTGCCAACAAAAGGAGCTTGTCAAAGGTAATTCATGTTTTATATTTTATTTCAGCGTTTTGTGTAGCGCCTGTAGGGTTGAAATATGCTAACTCCTTTGTTTACTGCTGGTGCAGATGGTGCAGGCTATAAGATAATAGCTTCTTATGCTTTCGCCGAAAAGCATTTTTAAAATCTGACATGTTGGCTGGATTCACGAGTGTAGCTTTAATTGAGTATCTTACATGTGTGATTAATGAAAGTTTGAATTTTATAGTATTTTATTTGAATCTGGCGCTCTGCATTTTCCCGGGCAATTGGCCAGTTGAGACATTTGCGTCCCGCCTATCACAAAGTTGTTTAACTGACTTGCCTAGTTAAATAAAGGTACATTTTTTGGGGACAGCACAATGACAGATACTAACTGATGAAGCAGACAGACAGAGAAAATATCGTATAGTAACTGTGGAGGACAATAAACCATAAACCAGGTCACCAGTGGGTGGATGTAGTAACTGTAGAGGACACTACACAATGAGAGGTCACCAGTGGGTTGATGTAGTAACTGTAGAGGACACTACACCATGAGAGGTGTGGTGTTTTTACTATCATTAACTGAATAGTTTTAGTTTTTATCAAAGATTCTCTGTAATTAGCATTTCGTGATTAACTAATCAGGCAAATGGAATTAACTAGGAAGTCAGGGGGAAAGGAAAATATTCAGATTACAAAGTTATAATTTTCCTAATATAACTTTTCAGATATTTTAATATCTGATCAATTAGTCTTCTGATTAATGACTTATTTATTTTACGTTAGTCTCATTTCAAACGTTGTAAATTGTTTGTTATCTGCATGAACCCAGTCTTCACTATGAGTCATCCATACATCAATTGTCTTAAATCATTTATTTATTAACTAACTAAACAATCACAGAAGTGCACACACAAACAAACAAAGTAAATGTGGTTACAAGAAATGATAGGGGAATGTGCCCTAGTGGGCTAAATAGGCATTGCGGCTTGTTAGACAAAAGGGGAGTGGGGGTCAGCTGAGAAGTCACTACAGAGTTGATGATTATAACAATTGAAATGCTAATCCTTTGCACATGAACGCTCACTCATTCAGGAACAATTGCAATCAATATATATATTTCCGCTCAGTGTGTCGTCGGGATCTCTGTTGAAAAGTTTGTTCTGTTGGAGAGTGTCCGACCTCTCTCTCTCTCTCTCTCTCTCTCTCTCTCTCTCTCTGTGTTGTGGTTAGAATGGATAGTTCAGAGTGACATTCATTCAGGTCGTTATAGATTAGATGTTTCGGCGGTTGTCGATCTTCCCGTTCAATGATACTGAATTCCTAGGTGCAGACTAGTAATTAATATCAAAGACTTGTTCTTATTCTGTCGGTATCGATAGTCTAAGAGTTTAACCACGTGGAATGGTTAAAAGATTCAGCAGTCTGGTCTCAAACCTTGGCCCTCTCGTTATCGAGGTAAGCTGGTCTGCAACCTTTGTCCTCTCGTAATTGAGAGCAACATGGTCTGTTGAGAAATTCTCAAGGTGGGGGTTATATTCAGAAGAGCAGAAAAAGCTGTCTCATGGCGCCAGGTCCTAACTGTGCTCATAGGCGGTCCTCTGATTTAGTTAACCTGTTGAGTGAAGGGGGCAGTATTTTGATTTTTGGAGGAAAAACGTACGCAAATTTAACTGCCTATTTCTCAGGCCCAATATCTAGAATATGCATATAATTGTCAGATTAGGACAGAAAACACTAAAGTTTCCAAAACTGTCAAAATATTGTATGTGAGTATAATGGAACCCATATTGCAGGCTAAAACCTGAGGAAAATTCAACCGGGAAGTGGCCTCTATTTTGAAAGCTCCATGTTTCATTGAATGCCTTCCCTCCATTTAAAGGGATATCAACCAGATTCCTTTTTCTATGGCTTCCCCGTGTTGTGAACAGTCTTTAGACATAGTTTCAGGCTTTTATTTTGAAAAATGAGCGAGAAAGATCACATCGCGTCAGTGTATAGCTGGGTGTCCCCAGAGTTTTGCTTGCGCAACAGTTTGGAGCAGCCATTGTGTCTCTCTCTCCTATTGACGAAGCTAAAGTCCTGGATGATATATTATCGATTATATATATATATTATATATATTAATGTATTGCTTTTCTGACTTTTGTGACTAATCTACTTGGCGGCTAGCTGTTTGTAATATTTTGTCTACTGAGAGAGATGTTCTTACATAAAAGCTTTGATACCTTTCGCTGAAAAGCTTTATTGAAATCTGACACCCCAGGTGGATTAACAACAAGCTAAGCTGTGTTTTGCTACAAGGTAGCACAACCAAGAGGAACCAATGACATCAGCACTGAGTCAAGGACCATATCACCTCCACCCTACCTGACACCCTAGACCCACTCCTAGACCCACATCAATCAGTGTTAAATTCCCAAATTCCAAACTGTGTCACAACACACACTGTTGTCTCTGCTACCAAAGCAGTGAAATTCCAGTTCTGGAAGTTCTCATTCTGCATTTTTAACCAAATTATTATCTCGTGAGAATTCAATAGTTCAACACATGAACAGTGATAAAGAAATCTAAATGTTTTAAATAGATGGGAAGTTGACAATAGATTATTAGTAGCATGTATTTATGCTTTGTTGTTGTGATTTCATTCATATAATTCAGTTATTATTCTATTGTTACAGTCATGAAATATTCAAATGCTGTAAGAGCCGACTCTGGAGATGAGAAGTAGCGACCGGGAGTCAACATTTAATAGGAACAGACAAGGAACAAGCAACAGCCTCAGCCCCGGGAAACATACGGACAGACGACAAACAATGCAGTCGGGAACAGAGATGGGGAACTGACAAATATAGGGGAGGTAATAAACAGGTGAGTCCAGGTGAGTCCAATAATACACTGATGCACATGATGGGGAAAGGCAGGTGTGCGTACTGACGGTGGCAGGAGTGCGTAATGCTGGGGAGCCTGGTGCCTTCGAGCGCCAGGGAGGGGGAGTGGGAGCAGACATGACAATTGCATTGAATTGCAAAATCTGATGCAATGATTTACTGCCATAGGGCTGGGTGCAGCTAGTATTAATATATTAGTCAATTTACAGGAAGTAAATACATAGTTATCTTCATATGTGCTAAACCAAATATATTTGTTAGGCCAAGTCCATTGGACAATTAAATAGGAATATCAAATGTCTGAGGTATGAAAACACCATGTACACTGCATCTCAGATAGAGATGGAAATCACAATTCAGAAACATGAACCAAAACTCATTACAACTGTTATTGACCCGGTGTGTCAACTCAACCATAACAGACATGCAGCCATACCTCCTTTTCCCTCTCTCCCACTCTTCCTCCCTCTCTTTCTCTCCCTGCTCTCTCCCCCCTAACCGTCTCTCTTTCTCTCCCCCCTGTGTCCCTAACTCTACTCCCTCTCTCTCTCAATCTCTCTATCTCTTTCTTCCTCCCTCTCCCTCTCTCCCCTCTCTCTCTCTCCCTCCTCTCTCTTCCTCTCTCTCTCTTCATCCCTATCACCATCTCTCTCCTTCCCTCTCTCCCCATTTCTCTCTCTACCTCCTTTTCCCTCTCTCCCACTTTTCCTCCCTCTCTTTCTCTCCCTGCTCTCACCCCCCTAACCGTCTCTCTTTCTCTCCCCTCTCTCTCCAACTCTACTCCCTCTCTCTCTCAATCTCTATCTCTTTCTTCCTCCCTCTCCCTATCTCCCCTGTCTCTCTCTCTCCCTCCTCTATCTGCCTCTCTCTCCTCCTTCCCCTGCCCTATCTCTCTCTCTCTAACCGCCAGGGGTTTGAGGTTTGGGTGGGGGGGGGCTGTTCATTGACCCGGTGTGATGTAGATCATGATGTGTTTTCCCACTTAAATCAATATGACAGGCAGTTAGATGGGTATGTACCCTCTTAGAAAAATTGGTTCCAAAACGGCTCATCGGCTGTCCCGGTAGGAGAACCCTTTTTGGTTCCGGGGAGAACCCTTTTTTATTTCCACATAGATCCATTTTGGGTTCCATGTTGAACCCTCTGTGGAAAGGGTTGTACATGGAACCCAAAAGGGTTCTCCTTGAACCAGGTTCTTAATAACTTCTTTGTGTGTGTGTGTGTGTGTGTGTGTGTGTGTGTGTGTGTGTGTGTGTGTGTGTGTGTGTGTGTGTGTGTGTGTGTGTGTGTGTGTGTGTGTGTGTGTGTGTGTGTGTGTGTGTGTGTGTGTGTGTGTGTGTGTGTGTGTGTGTGTGTGTGTGTGTGTGTGTGTGTGTGTGTGTGTGTGTGTGTGTGTGTGTGTGCCTGCGTGCCATGTCACGAAGGTGGATATTGATCCAACATCTGCCGTGAGCATTCATGTTACACGTGGACAGCCCAGCGAGTCTCATAACCATATTTTCTTTTTCATTCATTGATACAGAATTTAATCAATAATATATCCTCTCTAGGGTACGTGGGACGCTCAGAAAACAACAGAAATAAATCCCATAATTAAAATTCCTCAAACATACAAGTATTTTACACCATTTTAAAGATTCACTTGTTGTATAACCAGGCACAGTGTCCGATTTCAAAAAGGCTTTACGACGAAAGCAAACCAAACCATTATGTTACGTCAGAGCCAAGTCACAGAAAAACACAGCCATTTTTCCAGCCAAAGAGAGGAGTCACAAAAAGCAGAAATAGAGATAAAATGAATCACTAACCTTTGATGATCTTCATCAGATGACACTCATAGGACTTCATGTTACACATTACATGTTTGTTTTGTTCGGTAAAGTTCATATTTATATCCAGAAATCTCAGTTTACATTGACGCGTTATGTTCAGTAGTTCCAAAACATCTGGTGATTTTGAAGAGAGCCACATGAACTTACAGAAATACTCATAATGAACATTGCTAAAAGATACAACTGTTATGCATGGAATTTTAGATCCACTTCTCCTTAATGCACGCGCTGTGTCAGATATCAAAAAAACTTTACGGAAAAAGCAAACCATGCAATAATCTGAGTACAGCTCAGAGACCAAAACAACCCAAACAGATATCCGCCATGTTGTGTAGTCAACAGAAGTCAGAAATAGCATTATAAATATTCACATACCTTTGCTGATATTCATCAGAAAGCACTCGCAGGAATCGCAGTTCCACAATAAATGTTTGTTTTGTTCGATAAAGTCCTTAATTTATGTCCAAATACCTCCTTTTTGTTAGCGCTTTCAGCCAAGTATTCCAAATTCATGACACGCGATCACTAGGAGCAGACGAAAAGTCAAAAAGTTCCGTTACAGTCTGTAGAAACATGTCAAACGAAGTACAGAATCAGTCTTTAGGATGTTTTTAACATAAATCTTCGATAATGTTCCAACGGGAGAATTCCTTTGTCTGTAGAAATGCAATGGAACGCATGCTAACTATCACGTGAACGTGCGAGACTGAGCTCTCTGACAGACCTCTGACTCATTCCCCTCTCATTCGCCCCCACTTCACAGTAGAAGCATCAAAGGTTCTAAAGACTGTTGACATCTAGTGGAAGCCTCAGGAAGTGCAATATGACCCCATTGACACTGTGTATTCGATAGGCCAAGAGTTGAAAAACTACAAACCTCAGATTTCCCACTTCCTGGTTGGATTTTTTTCTCAGGTTTTTGCCTGCCATACGAGTTCTGTTATACACACAGACATCATTCAAACAGTTTTAGAAACTTCAGAGTGTTTTCTATCCAAATATATGCATATTGTAGCTTTTATGGCTGAGTAGTAGGCAGGTTAATTTGGGCATGCTTTTCATCCAAAATTCCCAATGCTGCTCCCTACCCTAGAGAAGATATGGTGGTCAATAAGTTATTATCAACGTAGGCTTCTTTTGTCATGTTTCAATGATAATGCAGTCTTTAGTATGATTCAATGAGTTGTTTTCTTCCTCTCCTCATGCTGAAATCATGTCATTAATGTAGAATTAGCCTAACCAGCAAACATGACTGCATTGGCCCTGTGTGGGAAAGGTGTGAAACGTGGGCACAGGCTAGCCTACACCAATCCCAACACAAGCTAGCCTACACCAATCCCAACACAGGCTAGCCTACACCAAGCCCAACACAGGCTAGTCTACACCAAGCCCAACACAGGCTAGCCTACACCAAGCCCAACACAGGCTAGCCTACACCAATCCCAACACAGGCTAGCCTACACCAAGCCCAACACAGGCTAGCCTACACTAAGCCCAACACAGGCTAGTCTACACCAAGCTCAGCACAGGCTAGCCTACACCAAGCCCAGCACAGGTTAGCCTACACCAATCCCAACACAGGCTAGCCTACACCAAGCCCAGCACAGGCTAGCCTACACCAAGTCCAACACAGACCTGAGCCAATTTTCCGTGCTTACCGTAGGGAGAGTGTGACTGGTCAGGCACCGTGTTATGCGGTGATGCACACTGTGTCTCCAGTGCGCATTCACAGCGGTGCGCTCTGTGCCAGCTCCTCGCATTTGCCGTGCTAGAGTGGGCATTCAGCCAGGTCGGATGGTGTCGGCTCAGCGCTCCTGGTCTCCGGTGCGTCTCTCCGGCCCAGTGCGTCCTGTGCCAGCGCCCAGGATATCCATCCAGCCAGGCTCTGTGCCAGCTCTGTCAAGTCTCCAGTGCGCCTCCACTGCCCAGTGCGTCCTGTGCCAGCTCCCGCACCAGGCGTCCAGTGCATCTCCCCAGCCGTGAGACCTGTTCCAGTTCCACGCTCAAGACCTCCAGTGCGCCTCCTCAGTCCGTGAGACCTGTGCCTGCTCCACGCACAAGGCCTCCAGTGATGATCCCCGAAGCCTCCAGTGATGACCATGGCCCAAAGCCTGTAGTGATGATCCACGCACCAGGCTCAAATGATGATCCATGGCACTAAGCCTCCAGTGATGAGACCTGTGCCAGCGCCCTGAAAAAGCATCCAGCCAGGATGATGCCAGCTCAACGCTCAAGACCTCCAGTGCGTGATGATCCGGTGGCCCAAAGCCTCCAGTGATGATCCATGTCCGTGAGCCTGTTCCAGTGATGATCCATGGCCCAGAGCCTGCAGTGACCTGATCCATGGCACGTACAAAGCCTCCAGTGATGATCCATGGCACGAAGCCTCCAGTGATGATCCATGGCCCAAAGCCTCCAGTGATGATCCATGGCACTAAGCCTCCAGTGATGATCCATGGCACGAAGCCTCCAGTGATGATCCATGGCACGAAGCCTGCAGTGATGATCCAGGAAAAGGAGCCTCCAGCGACGGTCCCCAGTCCGGAGTCTTCGGCGACGGACCCCAGTCCAGAGCCTCCGGCAACGGTCCCCAGTCCGGCGCCACCGGCGATGGTCCCCAGTCCAGAGCCTCCGGCGACGTTCCCCAGTCCCCCTCCGTCCCCCTCCGGCGACGTTCCCCCTCCTTCCACCGTTCCCCGGTGACGGTCTGCAGTCCGGAGCCTGCGGCGAGGGTTCCCAGTCCAGAGCCTTCGGCAAGGGTTCCCAGTCCAGAGCCTTCGACGGGGGTTCCCAGTCCAGAGCCTTCAGCGAGGGTTCCCAGTCCAGAGCCTCTGGCGACGATCTACGTTCCGGAGGTCCCGGCGACTATCCCTGCACCAGAGGCGCCACCGCTGTGGGGGGGGCCTCAAGTGAAGCGGGGTCTGCATCCCGCACCGGAGCCCCCACCGAGAGTAGATGCCCACCCGGACTCTCCCCTATAGGTTCAGGTTTGCGGCCGGAGTCCGCACCTTTGGAGGGGGGCTTTTACCCCAAAGCCATAAGACACCTGAACAAGTAATCAAATGGCCACCCGGACTCTTTGCATTGTCTCCCCCCCAACCCCTCTTTTACGCTGCTGCTACTCTCCGTTTATCATGTATGCATAGTCACTTTAACTATACATTCATGTACATACTACCTCAATTAGCCTGACTAACCGGTGTCTGTATATAGCCTCGCTACTGTATATAGACTCGCTACTGTATACAGCCTTCCTACTGTATATAGCCTTGTTATAGCGTCACTACTGTTATTATTCACTGTCTTTTACTGATATTTTCATTTCTTTACGTATCTATTGTTCACCTAATACCTATTTTTTACTGAAAAATTGCACTGTTGATCAGGGCTTGTAAGTAAGCATTTCAAAAAGGTGTATTCGGCGAACGTAACAAATAAACTTTGATTTGATGGTAGCAAACAGCACATTAGATGACAGTTCCTGTCCTATTTACTAGTTTCACCCAGTGTCACGTTCTGACCTTTATTTCCTTTGTTTTGTATTTAGTTAGTATGGTCAGGGCGTGAGTTGGGTGGGCAGTCTATGTTTGATTTTCTATGATTTGGGATTTCTATGTTTCGGCCTAGTATGGTTCTCAATCAGAGGCAGGTGTCATTAGTTGTCTCTGATTGAGAATCATACTTAGGTAGCCTGGGTTGCACTGTTTGTTTGTGGGTGATTGTCTATGTTAGTGGCTTGTGTCAGCACAGGTCTCATTTGTAGCTTCACGGTCGTATTTGGTTTATTGTTTTTTGTTACTCTTTTGTATAGTGTTCAGTTCTTTCTTTAATTAAAATTCACTATGAACACATACCACGCCGCATATTGGTCCTCTGATCCTTCTCGCCTCTCCTCTTCAGATGAAGAGACCGTGACACCCAGAGTCATCAGTGCCAACAACAGCAGCAGCAGAGTAGAGAGAGTCACAGCAAGCTTTGCCATCTTGTCAGCTTCAGAGGTCGAGGCAGGTAGTGAAGTTCAACAGATACCTGGAACTCTCTCCTCAGAATGAGATTCCAAAATGATCTGATCCAATGATCTGGAATTCTAGTTTAAATACTTTCTCAGTTGGAAATATGATGCCCTTTTCTGGACCGTAGACCCAGCGGTTGTGGAACAAGGTGGAAACTTCAGTCTTGACATGTATTTGGGTCAGGGAACTTTGACACATATGTCACATTGTTGGTACCTTGGTAAACTCCCACTCTGGGGCCGGATTAAGAATTTACGGCAACTATACAATGATGAGGCAGGATAGCCTAGTGGTTAGAGCATTGGGCTAGTATTTGAAAGGTTGCAAGTTCAAATCCCCGAGCTGACGAGGTACAAATCTGTCATTCTGCCCCTGAACAAGGCAGTTAACCCACTGTTCCCAGGCCGTCATTGAAAATAAGAAATTGTTCTTAACTGACTTGCCTAGTTAAATTAATGTAAAAAAAATGCATGTCAGCAAAATTCTAAGGGAGATGTTATCATTGTATAATAGAGGATTACATAATGTTGGGATTGTGTGACAATGTACAAGTAGCCTTAAAAAGAAGTTTGATTTTTCAATTAGAAGGCCAACTGTATGTAGGAGTTATATTGAATGTTCCTGAGGGCCTAGTTACAGTTTGGACTTAAATCGGCTTGAAAATCTATGACAAGACTTCAAAATGACTGTCTTGCAATAATCAACAACCAACTTACCAGAGGCTGAAGAATATTTAAAGGAATAATGGACAAATATTGTAAAATCCAGGTGTGCAAAGCTCTTAGGGACCCAGAAAGATTCACGCTGTAATAGCTGCCAAAAGTGATTCAAATCAAATCCAAAGCAAAATGTATTGGTCACATACACATGGTTAGCAGATGTTATTGCGAGTGTAGCTTGTGCTTCTAGTTCCGACAGTGCAGCACTGTCCTTGTTTTGTTTCATCTCCGTTATTTATGAATTATTCCCCCCTGTACTTGCTTCTCATCTCCCATCGTCTGTCCTCACATGTTAGTATTGTGGAGCAACTACAATGTTGATCCATCCTCAGTTTTCTCCTTTCACAGCCATTATTCAAACTCTGTAACTTTTTTAAAGTCACTATTTGCCTCATGGTGAAATCCCTGAGTGGTTTCCGTCCTCTCCGGAAACTGAGTTAGGAAGGACGCCTGTATCTCTGTGGTGACTGGGTGTATTGATACACCATCCAAAGTGTAATTAATAACTTCACCATGCTCAAAGGGATATTCAATGTCTGCTTTATATTTTATTTTGACCCATCTAGCAATAGGACCTCTTCTTTGGGAGGCATTGGAAAACCTCCCTGGTCTTTGTAGTTGAATCTGTGTTTGAAATTCACAATTCAACTGAGGGGCCTTAAGCATAATTGTATGTGTGGGGTACAGAGATGAGGTAGTCATTCAAAAATCATGTTGAACACGATTGTCACCCCCTGATCTGTTTCACCTGTCTTTGTGATTGTCTCCACCCCCCTCCAGGTGTCACCCATCTTCCCCATTATCCCCTGTTTATTTATACCTGAGTTCTGTCTGTTGCCAGTTATTTTTGTTCGTTCAAACCTACCAGCGTTTTTCCCCTTGCTCCTGTCTTTGCTATAATCCCTGCATTCTAGTTTCCCGGTTTTGACCTGCCTGCCCTGACCTGAGCCTGCCTGCCGTCCTGTACCTTTGCCCCACCTACCTGGAATCTGACCTCTGCCTGACCCTGAGCCTGCCTGCCGTCCTGTACCTTTGCCCCACCTACCTGGAATCTGACCTCTGCCTGACCCTGAGCCTGCCTGCCGTCCTGTACCTTTGCCCCACCTACCTGGAATCTGACCTCTGCCTGACCCTGAGCCTGCCTGCTGTCCTGTACCTTTGCCCCACCTACCTGGAATCTGACCTCTGCCTGACCCTGAGCCTGCCTGCCGTCCTGTACCTTTGCCCCACCTACCTGGAATCTGACCTCTGCCTGACCCTGAGCCTGCCTGCCGTCCTGTACCTTTGCCCCACCTACCTGGAATCTGACCTCTGCCCTTGACCTGTCCTTTTGCCTGCCCCTGTTCGAGTACAACTTTATTTACTTTGACGCTGTCTGCGCCTGGGTCTTACCTTAAACTTGATAAGTTGCATGGACTCACTGTGTGCAATAATTATGAGTTAAGACAATTTTTACTCCTGAACTTATTTAGGCTAGCCATAACAAAGGGGTTGAATACTTATTGACTCCTTTTTTATTAATTTGATGAGAATTTGCTGGAGTATATTGTCTAGTCCAGTGACACACAGTCTCAATTTTATCCATTTTAATTTCAGGCTGTAACACAACAAGATGTGGAAAAAATCAAGGGGTGTAATAACTTAAGACACTGTACTTTTCCATGTACCTAAGCTTACTGTAATAAGAGCTAATGATATGAAACATGAACTTCTGAATTGCAGGAATCCTTTGTTCTATATTATATTAAGCAAGTATCAGTGGGTGTGAGAGTTCAACTTTTACTCATCTCTTCAGCTCATTGAAGTGGTCTTCAATTGTTCTGTGAATGTAGAGGATCCTCCCACTTTGTCCCAGGTTTCACATGGTAGTTGTGTGAGGTTATACATTGCAAAAAAACAGCACCAATGTGTTAAATGTCTCAATATTCATATTAATGCATATTGTGACAAACTCAAGGGGGAAAAGGTTGTGGTTGTAACAGGGACAGTTGTGATGCAACAACTGAAGAGGAACTGTTAAAACCCATTTATGATGACCTGTTTAGTTGTCACGGAAACCCTTTTCCCCATTTGAGTTGAGGCCTCAACACATTCTGTGTTCCTCTGACCTAGAAAATAACCATATTATCAAGACAAGCTACACCTAACAGCCCACATCCATGCACTTCAGTGCACGATGTCTCAGTCACACACAAAGACACAGACACACACACAGACATGACAATTAGATTGATCAGATAGGAGATTGAATTCCTCTTGTATTTCCCTGCTGTGTGTATTTACTACCCAAACAAAGTCACACCTGAAAGTTCCCCTTCACATTCGCCATTTGAAATTCCCTGCTCAACAGGTTAGACGAGTGTTCCTCTAGTATAGAATGTTGACCATCAGTCAGAGCTGTAGAATTAGGAATTACAACTCAGAGCCCTGGGGTCATTATGTCATCATAGTTGTCATACGTCTTGAAAGAAAAGTTCTTGCTCATCCTCAGTGCAACACCCTGTGGTGAAATTAAAGTTCTTTACTGGTTCTGTGGTGCTGTTGTGGTTTGGTTGATATCTAACTCCACATATTTTTTAAGTAAATATCACCACCCCAAATGTGCCCTTTCACAGCTTCATAGGACATAAACAGGGGCAGTTCCATGGTTTGACTCAATAGACTTTATCACAGTGGCGATAGAGGAGGCTGGTGAGAGGGGCTTTAGGAGGACAGGCTCATTGTAATGGTTGGAATGGAATCAATGGAAAAGAGTCAAACACGTTGTTTCCATGTGTTTGATGTGTTTGGGACCATTTCATCAATTCCATTTTGGCCATTAGAATGAGCTCGTCCTCCTATAGCTCCTTCCATCAGCCTCATCTGGGTGGTGCACAATGCACTGTGTTTCCTCCTAGACCAACTAATACATCTGATAACTGTACAAACAGTATGTTCTATGATATGATCTGTGGTGGTTTCACTGATGTGGGTACATGGTTACACATACACACATAACCACAGCAAAGGTGTTAAAACCTCTAAAAGTCTGAGCCATTTCGGGGTGGGAGGGTGTTCTACTAATCTAACATATGGAATTGTCTTCAGATGGTCACACCATGGATAATTGAGCTATTTGATGTTGAATTTTAGGACCCCTTTAGGTATCAAAAATAATTAATAAAATAATTAATAAAATTAATAAAATTTTCCTTTGCTACTATACCCAATAGAAAGCATTGAATAACACATTCATAAATCACAAGAAAAGACAGTAAAAAGATAAATTTAAGGAATCAGGTTTGGAAGTGTCTGTCCTTTTTATAGAGAACACTCAGGAAATATTTAGGTTTTTGGGATACATATTTATCCCCATGTTTTTGGTGGCACAAAACTACCTCCATACGTCTATTCATTTGTGCTGGTACCTTCAGACGAGTCCCGTGACACTTGTGGGGCTCGTAGAGAAAAACGGAGCAACACCATTGTGTTGGTGAGAGTCAGTGTGGTATTAGTGGAGTAATAGTTTCTAGTCCAAACGGTTCAGACACTACAGACAGAAGTTGACACATCAGTGTTACTTGTGGGGACGGAGATCAAAACAGATCTGGAGAACCATTCAGACGCTACAGACGTTTTTGTGAGAAGACAGATTTTGGGGAATTCTCATGGTCTGACATCTTTCACTGCATATGTGGATGTGTTGGATTGAGAAGCAGCTCATTCAAAAATCTGATATTTCTAATTTAAACTGATGTATTTTGATGGGGATTGTATTTACTGTCACTTAGATTGATGAATGGGTGCGTAAACAGGCTATTAATTTGAGACCACAGTTATTCTCTGTCTGAATCAAAATACAAAGGTTTTTATATGATTGACACATCTCCCACATCCTTTGGTTATGAGGGTTAAAGGACATTATAATGTAGAATTGATATATTGTTCAATTGAGGTACAGTGGTTGGCATGTAATTCACCCTACACTCCTTGTATTTATAACTAGTTCATATAGGATCATAGGATAGAACTGTGTTTCTTAATGGGGACCCAAAAGGTGTGCACGTTTCTGTTATTGCCGTAGCACTAGACACCTGATTCCACTAATCATTGGGAGTGTTCCTCTGCCTAGGAGTTGCTGATGCATGCTAGATCTTACAATGCCTGGATAGGTATTTTAAGTATGAACTAACCACATGTTCTATTAGCAATCTGGTGCTTGACAGCACGGTCGATGACGTGCCACACAACCATTGGTTGATGCATGCAACGTCTGAGCAGGGTTTTGATGATGAGGTAATTAGTGGAATCAGGTGTGTAGCGTTTGGGGCAAAACTAAACCCTTTGGGTCCCCAGCACCAGAATAATGAAATACTGAGATATAATATAAAACACAAACTCACTTAACATAATCCCAAAATGTATTCCTTAACCCAGGAGACTTCAACAAAGGTACAAGCATTTAGGTACACTAATATTGTCGTGCATTTCAATCAGCTCAGAATAAATGCTGTATATAAATAAACATGTAAAAGTTGTTCAAACATCCTCCCTCTTGTTCTGTTCAAGAATCTTGTTTCCCTTTTTTGCTCGTTGGGGAATGTGATGGGGAAATTCTGCCGTGGAACTTTGGTTTTAAGGCGTGTGTAGGAAAGCCCATTTCTCCCTCTCAGAGAATAAGCCTCTACCTGCACCAGGAGTATATATATGGCTCTGGTGAGGAGTAGGACCTCACACAGCCACTGAAGCTCTTTGTCTGAAGACAGCAGCTCATCACATCACAGCACCACAGAAGAAGAGATGGCCCAGATCAGAGCCCCTGTTATTGTGCTGCTCGTGCTCCTGGCTGTGGGGCTGTTTGCTGCCGAGGTTTCTGCAGCTAAACAAGGTCAATATTGGATGTGAAAGTTTTGTCTCAGTCCGTCTGTCTGTCTGCCTGCCTCTTTGTTTTTTGCAAATGGTCTTTTTAATTGCTATACAAGATAAAGTTTCTTGTCTTTTTGCTCAATAGGTTTTCCTAGAGGCTGTTGTACGAGTTACTCCCAGGGTAGGATGGACATTCGTCTCATCCTTGGCTTTTCCATACAGACAGTGAAGACGGGTGCAACATTGATGCTATCATGTGAGTGACTCTGGAAGGCCTAACAGTAGAACTGGGACAAATTGCAAGTAAAATGATTACATTAATTGTAACACATGTATTATTTCTTCAATTTAAGTATATCATTAAGTATAAAATAACTTTACAACAGAAGTAAAACAATTTGATAACTTGATATTATTTGCATTGCTTCATTTGCGATGTGATATTATAGAGATGTAAGCCTATAAAGCACTGATGATTGACTGATGTTGTCTCTTCAACATGTTCCTTCCAGTTTCCACACTGTCAGTGGGAGATTCCCATGTATGGATCCCACTAAGGGCTGGGTTATGAAAGCTGTTCACAAGCTGAGGTAAGAATTCATTCATATTTATTCAGGAAAAATGATTTGGTTCCATGGAATTGAATTATACTGACAGTGTGTGTAGGGTTTATCATAAGGATATTAGGTAAACGATGGTATAAGAAATGGATGACATAACTTTATTTCTTCTCTACAGGGAGAGAGCGGAACGATTGAACAAGAAAAGGTCATAGGAATAGTGTTCATCACAAGGGTACACAGGACGAAGAGTTTGTGTTGCTATCTTCATTGACGGAGGAGAATGCAAACATGCTGGAATCCTGCTATCTCTAAGTTTATCCAACTACTTGAATTTTATCAGACATTTCTCTCTGCTGAAAAGTATAATAAATGAAGAATATAAGCAAAGCGGAGCACCTGGACACAGCCCTGAGACATTGTATATTGGCCACATATGACAAACCCCTGAGGAGCCTTATTGCTATTATAAACATAATTAGAGCAATAAAAATATTATTTATTGTCAAACATAAGTAGAGCAGTCAGCAAAATATTATTTATTGTCATACCGGCTGATAGTAGTCATGATCCATGTTTCCTTTTTCTTTTGTTTTGTCATGACTACACACACCTGATTTCTATTCAGTTCCAATCAGCATTCAGGGGGCTGGAACCGGTTTTGAATATTTTCTAAAGTCTTTTGTTTATTATTTTACATAACCATTTTATTTTATTTGTATATGAAATCATCTGTGTTGGCAGAGTTTAATGGTATAATCTTGTTGTATGAGCATCAGAAATCACATGTTTTAACCCTTTTATTCATAAAGGTCTTGTGTATGATCAGATCATTGATCACATCTGTTATATTTAACAGTTACTGTTACATTTTATATCTATAATAAATCATGTATATTTTACTAAGAATTCTCACTTCTTTTGTGTATTCATCTTGTGTGGTATGAGGGGGGCTCCTGAGTGCCACAGCGGTCTAAGACACTGCATCTCAGTGCTTGTGGCGTCACTACAGACACCCTGGTTTGAATCCAGGCTGTATCACAACCGGCCGTGATTGGGAGTCCAATAGGGCGGCGCACAATTGGCCCAGCGTCGTCCAGGTTTGGCCGGTCGGTGCAGGCCGTCATTGTAAATAAGAATTTGTTCTTAACTGACTTGCCTAGTTAATTAAAGGTTACTTGTTTTGGGACAGCACAATGACAGATACTAACTGATGAAGCAGACAGACAGAGAAAATATTGTATAATTACTGTGGAGGACACTACACCATGAGAGGTCACCAGTGTGTGGATGTAGTAACTGTAGAGGACACTACACCATGAGAGGTCACCAGTGTGTGGATGTAGTAACTGTAGAGGACACTACACCATGAGAGGTCACCAGTGTGTGGATGTAGTAACTGTAGAGGACACTACACCATGAGAGGTCACCAGTGTGTGGATGTAGTAACTGTAGAGGACACTACACCATGAGAGGTCACCAGTGTGTGGATGTAGTAACTGTAGAGGACACTACACCATGAGAGGTCACCAGTGGGTGTATGTAGTAACTGTAGAGGACACTACACCATGAGAGGTCACCAGTGTGTGGATGTAGTAACTGTAGAGGACACTACATCATGAGAGGTCACCAGTGGGTGTATGTAGTAACTGTAGAGGACACTACACCATGAGAGGTCACCAGTGTGTGGATGTAGTAACTGTAGAGGACACTACACCATGAGAGGTCACCAGTGTGTGGATCACTCACAGCGCTTCTTCTAAAAACACTCCTAATCAAAAGCCTTGTGATGCGTACATTGCATTCACTTTGTATCAGTTAAATATCCAACTAAGGGACTACATTTTTAGATTACATTGACACTTACATTGATCTGGCTTTGATGGTTGTATATTAGTTCTACCTGGCCAACTACAGGATGATGGGCACCATCAAAGTACAGTTTCTTCCTGTTTGTGGAGTTGTTTTCTTGTAAATTACTGATCATTGTCTTGATCCTAGGCCAGAGTTGCCAATAAGCATGTTGTTATAAATGCATAAGAAATTCTAAGTTAAATTCAGGTTGATATGTTGTCATGAATAGCTATCTAAAGACTGCAAAAACAAAGATCAGCAAATGACAAAAAGCATTGAGATGTCAATCACTGGTTCATTCTCAAATGTACAACTGTCACCAACAAACATCTCTATTGTCTTGTATCTCTCTTACGGAATCAGTGAAAATCCAGTTCTGGAAATGTTCTCATTCCATTGTTCGTGACCTGTAAATGAGTGAATGTTAAGAGGATGTAGTGAAAGTCCTATGACATCAGAAGGAGGAAGTCAACAGAACATCTTGTTTTGAGGAAGTAATCATACAGGTTCGGTACGTCAACAGTTACAATCACAGCAGTAAAATGCTGACTCAAACATGCAGGGCAATGGAATTCCCTCACTAAATATCTTGCTTGTTTTGTCATGATTAAGAGGTACAAAGGTATTTATGTTTTATTTTGTATTTTTATAGAGGACAGGAGAGCCATGCTTGAGGGAGACGAGAGTGGACACTGGAAAGAAATAGAAAGTAAGAATGATTATCTCGTTTTTACTGACTGCCAAGACTTTTCAAGTGGATATACATTCCTCTGCCATTTTGGGTTCCATGTTGAACCCTCTGTGGAAAGGGTTGTACATGGAACCCAAAGGGGTTCTCCTTGAACCAGGTTCTAAATAACTAATTATTTTAAGGATTTGAACTCATAGTTGAATGAAGTTACCTCGCAAACTCCTCAAACCTGATTCTTAGTACAGGGCTCTGATGTTCCCACTCCTATCTAGTGTAAGTCTCACTCTAGCAACTAGAGGGCAGCAGAACCTGTCAAACTTTAGAAAATCCAACTGTAATTTATTTAACCTTTATTTAACTAGGCAATTCAGTTATTTTCAATGACGGACTACCAAAAGGCAAAAGGCCTCCTGCGGGGACGGTGGCCTGGGATTAAAAAAATAAAATAAATACAATATAAATATTGGACAAATCACACCAACAACAAGAGAAACAACACAACACTACATAAAGAGAGACCTAAGACAACAACATATGTCACACCCTGACCATAGTTTGCTTTGTATGTTTCTATGTTTTGGTTGGTCAGGGTGTGAGCTGAGTGGGCATTCTATGTTACATGTCTAGTTTGTCTATTTCTATGTCTGGCCTGATATGGTTCTCAATCAGAGGCAGGTGTTAGTCATTGTCTCTGATTGGGAACCATATTTAGGTAGCCTGGGTTTCACTGTGTTTGTGGGTGATTGTTCCTGTCTCTGTGTTTGCACCAGATAGGACTGTTTAGGTTTTCACATTTCATTATTTTGGTAGTTTATTCATGTATAGTTTTTCCGTTATTAAAATAACATGAATCATCACAACGCTGCATTTTGGTCCGACTCTCCTTCACCTAAAGGAAACCGTTACAGAATCACCCACCACAACAGGACCAAGCGGCGTGGTAACAGGCAACAGCAGCAGCAGGAGCAGCGTGACAAGAATTTCTGGACTTGGGAGGAAATCCTCGACGGGAGAGGACCCTGGGCTAAACCAGGGGAGTGTAGCCGCCCCAAGGTGCAGCAAGAGAAGGAATGGACATGGGAGGACGAACTGGACGGTGAAGGACCCTGGGCTCAGCCTGGAGAATATCGCCGCCCCAAAGAAGAACTGGAGGCGGCGAAAGCTGAGAGACGCAGGTATGAGGAGGCAGCACGGCGACGCGGATGGAAGCCTGAGAGTCAGCCCCCAAAATTTCTTGGGGGGGGCTCACAGGGAGCATGGCGGCGCTAGGTAGGAGACCTACGCCAACTTCCTGTGGTTACCGGGGGCTAGAGAGACCGGGCAGGCACCGTGTTATGCAGTGGTGCGCACGGTGTCCCCAGTGCGGGTGCATAGCCCGGTGCGGTATATTCCAGCTCCGCGTATTGGCCGGGCTAGATTGAGCGTTGAGCCAAATGCCATGAAGCCGGCTCTACGCATCTGGTCCCCAGTGCGTCTCCTTGGGCCGGCTTACATGGCACCAGCCTTGCGCACGGTGTCCCCGGTTCGCTGCATAGCCCAGTGCGGGCTATTCCACCTTGCCGCACTGGCAGAGCGACCGGGAGTATTCAACCAGGTAAGGTTGGGCAGGCTCGGTGCTCAAGAGCTCCAGTGCGCCTGCACGGTCCGGTCTACTCAGTACCACCTCCACACACCAGCCCTCCGGTGGCAGCTCCCAGCACCAGGATTCCTGTGCGTGTCCTCGGCCCAGTACCACCAGTGCCAGCACCACGCATCAGGCCTACAGTGCGCCTCGCCTCTCCAGCGCTGCCAGAGCTTTCCTCCTCTCCTGCGCTGCTGGAGTCTCCAGCCTGTTTAGCGCTGCCAGAGCCTTCCGCCTCTACAGCGTTGCCGGAGTCTCCTGCCTGTTTAGCGCAGCCAGAGCTGCCAGCCTGCATGGAGCAGCCAGAGCTGCCAGCCTGCATAGAGCTGCCAGCCTGCATGGAGCAGCCAGAGCTGCCAGCCTGCAAGGAGCTGCCAGTCTGCATGGAGCTGCCAGTCTGCAAGAAGCTGACTGGCGGCTCTGGCAGCATGGAGCAGCCAGAGCCGCCAGTCAGCATGGAGCAGCCAGATCCGCCAGTCTGCCAGATCCGCCAGTCAGCCAGACTCTTCCAGATCTGCCAGACTCTTCCAGATCTGCCAGACTCTTCCAGATCTGCCAGTCAGCCAGACTCTTCCAGATCTGCCAGACTCTTCCAGATCTGCCAGTCAACCAGACTCTTCCAGATCCGCCAGTCTGCCAGACTCTTCCAGATCTGCCAGACTCTTCCAGATCCGCCAGTCAGCCAGAATCTTCCAGATCCGCCAGTCAGCCAGGATCTGCCAGAGCCTTCCTCCTCTCCTGTGCTGCCGGAGTCTGAAGAGCCCCTCTGTCCCGAGCTGCCCCTCTGTCCCGAGCTGCCCCTCTGTCCCGAGCTGCCCCTCTGTCCCGAGCTGCCCCTCTGTCCCGTGTTATTAAGTAGGGTTGCCGTGGCTAGGAGGTCACGGAAGCGGACAAGGTGGGGGACTAAGACTACGGTGAAGTGGGGGCCACGTCCAGCACCAGAGCCGCCATCGCGGACAGATGCCCACCCAGGGTGTACTGTCACACCCTGACCATAGTTTGCTTTGTATGTTTCTATGTTTTGGTTGGTCAGGGTGTGATCTGAGTGGGCATTCTATGTTGGATGTCTTGTTTGTCTATTTCTATGTCTGGCCTGATATGGTTCTCAATCAGAGGCAGGTGTTAGTCATTGTCTCTGATTGGGAACCATATTTAGGTAGCCTGGGTTTCACTGTGTTTGTGGGTGATTGTTCCTGTCTCTGTGTTTGCACCAGATAGGACTGTTTAGGTTTTCACATTTCATTATTTTGGTAGTTTATTCATGTATAGTTTTTCCGTTATTAAAATAACATGAATCATCACAACGCTGCATTTTGGTCCGACTCTCTTTCACCTAAGGAAAACCGTTACAACATAGCAAGGCAGCAACACATGACAACACAGCATGGTAGCAACACAACATGGCAGCAGCACAAAGGTCAAGAAGGTAGAGACAACAAAACATCACACAAAGCAGCCACAACTGTCAGTAAGAGTGTCCATGATTGAGACTTTGAATGAAGAGATTGAGAAATCAGTCCAGTTTGAGTGTCTGTTGCAGCTCGTTCCAGTCGCTAGCTGCAGCGAACTGAAAAGAGGAGCGACCCAGGGATGTGTGTGCTTTGGGGACATTTAACAGAATGTGACTGGCAGAACGGGTGTTGTATGTGGAGGATGAGGGCTGCAGTAGATATCTCAGATAGGGGGAGTGAGGGTTTAATAAGCATCAACCAGTGGGTCTTGCGACGTGTATATAGAGATGACTAGTTTACAGATGAGTATAGAATGCAATGATGTGTCCTATAAGGAGCATTGGTGGCAAATCTGATGGCCAAATGGTTAAGAACGTCTAGCCGCTCGAGAGCACCCTTACCTGCCCATCTATAAATGATGTCTCCGTAATCTAGCATGGGTAGGATGGTCATCTGAATCAGGGTTATTTTGGCAGCTGGAGTGAAAGATGAGGGATTACCATACAGGAAACCAAGTCTAGATTTAACCTTAGCCTGCAGCGTTGATATGTGCTGAGAGAAGGACAGTGCACAGTCTAGCCATACTCCCAAGTACTTGTATGATGTGACTACCTCCAGCTCTAAACCCTCAGAGGTAGTAATAACACCTGTGGGAAGAAGGGCATTCCCCTTACCAAACCAGATCTTTGTTTTGGAGGTGTTCAGAACAAGGTTAAGGGTAGAGAAAGCTTGTTGGACACTAAGAAAGCTTTGTTGTAGAGCATTTAGCACAAAATCCGGGGAGGGGCCAGCTGAGTATAAGACTGTATCATCTGCATATAAATGGATGAGAGAGCTTCCTACTGCATGAGCTATGTTGTTGATGTAAATTGAGAATTAAATGGAGGAATCCTGACTTAATGAAGTGGTGATTATAGAGCTCAGCCATGTGCTTCTTGTCAGTAACAGCCACATTATCAATATTAAGGGACATGGGCAGCTGGGAGGAGGAGGGTTTATTCTCCTGGTCTTGAACCATTTTCCAGAACTTTTTGGGGTTAGACCCACAGAGAGAGTACTGCTCCTTAAAGTAACTACCTTTGGCCTTCCGGATAGCCTGAGTGCACTTATTTCTCATTTGCCAGAATGATAGCCAGTGAGCTTGAGTATGCGTATGCCGAGCCTTTCACCACTCTGCCTATGTCATCATAGTTGTCATACGTCTTGTAAGAAAAGTTCTTGCTCATCCTCAGTGCAACACCCTGTGGTGAAATTAAAGTTCTTTACTGGTTCTGTGGTGCTATTGTGGTTTGTTTGATATCTAACTCATCACATGTTTTTTTTATAAATACCACCACCCCAAATGTGCTCTTTCACAGCTTCATAGGACATAAACAGGGGCAGTTCCATGGTTTGACTCAATATACTTTATCACTATGGCGCTAGAGGAGGCTGGTGAGAGGGGCTTTAGGAGGACAGGCTCATTGTAATGGCTGGAATGGAATCAATGGAAAAGAGTCAAACACGTTGTTTCCATGTGTTTGATGTGTTTGGGACCATTTCATCAATTCCATTTTGGCCATTAGAATGAGCTCGTCCTCCTATAGCTCCTTCCATCAGCCTCATCTGGGTGGTGCACAATGCACTGTGTTTCCTCCTAGACCAACTGATACATCTGATAACTGTACATACAGTATGATCTATGATATGATCTGTGGTGGTTTCACTGATGTGGGTACATGGTTACACATACACACATAACCACAGCAAAGGTGTTAAAACCCCTAAAAGTCTCTGTCCTACATCTAGGACATATAAGAGAACTCAGGAAATATTTAGGTTTTTTGGGATACATATTTATCCCCATGTTTTTGGTGGCACAAAACTACCTCCACGTCTATTCATTTGTGTTGGTACCTTCAGACGAGTCCCGTGACACTTGTGGGGGTCGTAGAGAAAAACGGAGAACACCATCGTGTTGGTGACAGTCAGTGTGGTATTAGTGGAGTATTAGTTTCTAGTCCAAACGGTTCAGACACTACAGACAGAAGTTGACACATCAGTGTTACTTGTGGGGGACATAGATCAAAACAGAGATCTGGAGAACCATTCAGACGCTACAGACGTTTTTGTGAGAAGACAGATTTTGGGGAATTCTCATGGTCTGACATCTTTCACTGCATATGTGGATGTGGTGGATTGAGAAGCAGCTCATTCAAAAATCTGATATCTCTAATTTAAACTGACGTATTTTGATGGGGATTGTATTTACTGTCACTTAGATTGATGAATGGGTGCGTAAACAGGCTATTAATTTGAGACCACAGTTATTCTCTGTCTGAATCAAAATACAAAGGTTTTTATATGATTGGCAGTGTTCCTCTGGCTAGGCGTTGCTGATGCATGCTAGATCTTACAATGCCTGGATAGGTATTTTACGTATCAGCTAACCACATGTTCTATTAGCAATCTGGTGCTCGACAGCACGGTCGATGACGTGCCACACAACCATTGGTTGATGCATGCAACGTCTGAGCAGGGTTTTGATGATGAGGTAATTAGTGGAATCAGGTGTGTAGCGTTTGGGGCAAAACTAAACCCTTTGGGTCCCCAGCACCAGAATAATAAAATACTGAGATATAATATAAAACACAAACTCACTTAACATAATCCAAAAATGTATTCCTTAACCCAGGAGACTTCAACAAAGGTACAATAATTTAGGTACACTAATATTGTCGTGCATTTCAATCAGCTCAGAATAAATGCTGTATATAAATAAACATGTAAAAGTTGTTCAAACATCCTCCCTCTTGTTCTGTTCAAGAATCTTGTTTCCCTTTTTGCTCATTGGGGAATGTGATGGGGAAATTCTGCCGTGGAACTTTGGTTTTAAGGCGTGTGTAGGAAAGCCCATTTCTCCCTCTCAGAGAATAAGCCTCTACCTGCACCAGGAGTATATATATGGCTCTGGTGAGGAGTAGGACCTCACACAGCCACTGAAGCTCTTTGTCTGAAGACAGCAGCTCATCACATCACAGCACCACAGAAGAAGAGATGGCCCAGATCAGAGCCCCTGTTATTGTGCTGCTCGTGCTCCTGGCTGTGGGGCTGTTTGCTGCCGAGGTTTCTGCAGCTAAACAAGGTCATTATTGGATGTGAAAGTTTTGTCTCAGTCCGTCTGTCTGTCTGCCTGCCTCTTTGTTTTTTGCAAATGGTGTTTTTAATTGCTATACAAGATAAAGTTTCTTGTCTTTTTGCTCAATAGGTTTTCCTAGAGGCTGTTGTACGAGTTACTCCCAGGGTAGGATGGACATTCGTCTCATCCTTGGCTTTTCCATACAGACAGTGAAAGACGGGTGCAACATTGATGCTATCATGTGAGTGACTCTGGAAGGCCTAACAGTAGAACTGGGACAAATTGCAAGTAAAATGATTACATTAATTGTAACACATGTAGTATTTCTTCAATTTAAGTATATCATTAAGTATAAAATAACTTTACAACAGAAGTAAAACAATTTGATAACTTGATATTATTTGCATTGCTTCATTTGCGATGTGATATTATAGAGATGTAAGCCTATAAAGCACTGATGATTGACTGATGTTGTCTCTTCAACATGTTCTCTTCCAGTTTCCACACTGGCAGTGGGAGATTCCCATGTATGGATCCCACCAAGGGCTGGGTTTTGAAAGCTGTTCACAAGCTGAGGTAAGAATTCATTCATATTTATTCAGGAAAAATGATTTGGTTCCATGGAATTGAATTATACTGACAGTGTGTGTAGGGTTTATCATAAGGATATTAGGTAAAACGATGGTATAAGAAATGGATGACATAACTTTATTTCTTCTCTACAGAGAGAGAGCGGAACGATTAAACAAGAAAAGGTCATAGGAATAGTGTTCATCACAAGGGTACACAGGACGAAGAGTTTGTGTTGCTATCTTCATTGACGGAGGAGAATGCAAACATGCTGGAATCCTGCTATCTCTAAGTTTATCCAACTACCTGAATTTTATCAGACATTTCTCTCTGCTGAAAAGTATAATAAATGAAGGATATAAGCAACGCGGAGCACCTGGACACAGCCCTGAGACATTGTATATTGGCCACATATGACAAACCCCTGAGGAGCCTTATTGCTATTATAAACTGGTTACAAACATAAGTAGAGCAGTAAAAATATTATTTATTGTCATACCGATAGTATATGGTCTGACATACTACAGCTGTCAGCCAATCAGCATTCAGGGCTGGAACCTCTGTTTATTATTTTACATAACCTATTTGTATATGAAATCATCTGTGTTGGCAGAGTTTAATGGTATAATCTTGTTGTATGAGCATCAGAAATCACATGTTTTAACCCTTTTATTCATAAAGGTCTTGTGTATGATCAGATCATTGATCACATCTGTTATATTTAACAGTTACTGTTACATTTTATATCTATAATAAATCATGTATATTTTACTAAGAATTCTCACTTCTTTTGTGTATTCATCTTGTGTGGTATGAGGGGGGCTCCTGAGTGCCACAGCGGTCTAAGACACTGCATCTCAGTGCTTGTGGCGTCACTACAGACACCCTGGTTTGAATCCAGGCTGTATCACAACCGGCCGTGATTGGGAGTCCAATAGGGCGGCGCACAATTGGCCCAGCGTCGTCCAGGTTTGGCCGGTCGGTGCAGGCCGTCATTGTAAATAAGAATTTGTTCTTAACTGACTTGCCTAGTTAATTAAAGGTTACTTGTTTTGGGACAGCACAATGACAGATACTAACTGATGAAGCAGACAGACAGAGAAAATATTGTATAATTACTGTGGAGGACACTACACCATGAGAGGTCACCAGTGTGTGGATGTAGTAACTGTAGAGGACACTACACCATGAGAGGTCACCAGTGTGTGGATGTAGTAACTGTAGAGGACACTACACCATGAGAGGTCACCAGTGTGTGGATGGTAATGTAGTACACCATGAGAGGTCACCAGTGGACTGATGTAGTAACTGTAGAGGACACTACACCATGAGAGGTCACCAGTGGACTGATGTAGTAATGTAGGTACACCATGAGAGGTCACCAGTGTGTGGATGTAGTAACTGTAGAGGACACTACACCATGAGAGGTCACCAGTGTGTGGATGTAGTAACTGTAGAGGACACTACACCATGAGAGGTCACCAGTGGGTGTATGTAGTAACTGTAGAGGACACTACACCATGAGAGGTCACCAGTGTGTGGATGTAGTAACTGTAGAGGACACTACATCATGAGAGGTCACCAGTGGGTGTATGTAGTAACTGTAGAGGACACTACACCATGAGAGGTCACCAGTGTGTGGATGTAGTAACTGTAGAGGACACTACACCATGAGAGGTCACCAGTGTGTGGATGTAGTAACTGTAGAGGACACTACACCATGAGAGGTCACCAGTGTGTGGATCACTCACAGCGCTTCTTCTAAAAACACTCCTAATCAAAAGCCTTGTGATGCGTACATTGCATTCACTTTGTATCAGTTAAATATCCAACTAAGGGACTACATTTTTAGATTACATTGACACTTACATTGATCTGGCTTTGATGGTTGTAATTATTCGCCTACCTCCTCATGCCTTTTGCACACAATGTATATAGACTCCCCCTTTTTTTCTACTGTGTTATTGACTTGTTAATTGTTTACTCCATGTGTAACTCTGTGTTGTCTGTTCACACTGCTATGCTTTATCTTGTCCAGGTCGCAGTTGCAAATGAGAACTTGTTCTCAACTAGCCTACCTGGTTAAATAATGGTGAAATAAAAATAAAAATAAATAAAATTAGTTCTACCTGGCCAACTACAGGATGATGGGCACCATCAAAGTACAGTTTCTTCCTGTTTGTGGAGTTGTTTTCTTGTAAATTACTGATCATTGTCTTGATCCTAGGCCAGAGTTGCCAATAAGCATGTTGTTATAAATGCATAAGAAATTCTAAGTTAAATTCAGGTTGATATGTTGTCATGAATAGCTATCTAAAGACTGCAAAAACAAAGATCAGCAAATGACAAAAAGCATTGAGATGTCAATCACTGGTTCATTCTCAAATGTACAACTGTCACCAACAAACATCTCTATTGTCTTGTATCTCTCTTACGGAATCAGTGAAAATCCAGTTCTGGAAATGTTCTCATTCCATTGTTCGTGACCTGTAAATGAGTGAATGTTAAGAGGATGTAGTGAAAGTCCTATGACATCAGAAGGAGGAAGTCAACAGAACATCTTGTTTTGAGGAAGTAATCATACAGGTTCGGTACGTCAACAGTTACAATCACAGCAGTAAAATGCTGACTCAAACATGCAGGGCAATGGAATTCCCTCACTAAATATCTTGTTTGTTTTGTCATGATTAAGAGGTACAAAGGTATTTATGTTTTATTTTGTATTTTTATAGAGGACAGGAGAGCCATGCTTGAGGGAGATGAGAGTGGACACTGGAAAGAAATAGACAGTAAGAATGATTATCTCGTTTTTACTGACTGCCAAGACTTTTCAAGTGGATATACATTCCTCTGCCATTTTGATTTATCACCACATTAAGTATTGAAATAACACCAGACTACCGCAGGACTGTGCTGGCATTTCTGTAATACATTACATCAACACTAGATGGTAGTCTAGTACCATTGCGTTAGCCTTGACAGGTTGGATTCGGTACTACCCCTAAGCAGTGCTTGACTTGGACTGAAATAGGTGCCCATACTCATTTTGGGTCCCAGTACTGTTTATATTTAGGTGCAGGAACTCAATACTACAGGAACACAATACTACAGGAACTCAATACTACAGGAACACAATACTACAGGAACACAATACTACAGGAACTCAATACTACAGGAACTCAATACTACAGGAACACAATACTACAGGAACTCAATACTACAGGAACACAATACTACAGGAACTCAATACTACAGGAACACAGCACTACAGGAACACAATACTACAGGAACACAATACTACAGGAACTCAATACTACAGGAACACAATACTACAGGAACTCCATACTACAGGAACACAATACTACAGGAACTCAATACTACAGGAACTCCATACTACAGGAACACAATACTACAGGAACTCAATACTACAGGAACTCCATACTACAGGAACACAATACTACAGGAACTTAATACTGCAGGACACAATGCTTTTGAGGAGGTAGGTGGTGCAGGAACTGAAACAGTAGAAGATTTGAGGTGCCGGTACTCGGTTCTGGTGAGCTCCTATCAAGCACTGCCCCTCAGGCATTTTTTGTACCAAGTACCAATTTTACAAAATGGACCGTATTATATTCATGCCCTGGTCTCCTCCTAGCAGTCCCCAATGTTAGAAAATATGTGGACAGTTCTGGACGAAGGATCAGTCTGGTAAATATGGAGCTGCTCAAACCTTTGGCTCCAAATCACTTACTCCATCTTCAACTACGTTCACATCTTGATGCCTGGCTGGTGCCTAATTCAGTGACAGCCAAGGAGTTTGGACAATATTCCAACCTTTTCAAACTAGATCCTTTCGTATTTGGCTGTAAATAACAGTAAAGAATTGGAGAGGGGCCTAACTACACTAGCCCCCATGTATTTAGAGAGGGACCAGCTCAACAGTGGACAATCACATGAAGCTATTCATCGCATATAAATATGAGAATAGAGCCTTCTTTGAAGTTCTAACCCTGGCAATTTGACTGGTAAACTCATGGGTACACTCACAATGGCCACCTAGTATTGTGATTAAATCATTTTCTCTCAGCTGATGCTGGATTGTCATGGTATTGTAAAATGTTCATTCAAATTATTCAACAAGGGAAATAGCTAACATATTCCATTTGTTTTGTGTTAGCCGCGTTAGTGAACAGTCTGTGAAGGTAGTGTGCGGCGAACGTAAGTGTCTGTTTTGGGTCTAAAATGCCGCAAAAATGAATCAAGTGGCCATGTAGACTTTAGTAAGAATTGCTAGGTCATTTTCAGTTTGAATTCTGTTGCTAAAACGCCACAGTAATCCTGACAAAAAGTAGCTGTTTGATGTTTCACCATAACACTTTGGAATGTTCATTCAAATCCTTCAACTGAAGTTGTTACTCCGGTAACATGTTCCATGCAAACAGAAACCTTGTTGAACTCGACTCTGATGTGTCTCATGCAATGGAATGTCTTTTTTGGAATGTCAGTTGAGTTAACAAATCATAGCACAGATTGAAGGGTACCATTCCTGCTTTTATTCTAGGTCGAAAATATACAGGCTAAGACAGAGTTGTCACATATCTGGGATCAGCATCATTTCTAATTACCAGTGCAATTGCTATACTAGCATAGCTGGTCCCATTGTTGCAAAGAGTTATGGGATATTAGAATCCCGTTCATCATCTTCAACCTAGCTTTTACTTCCTGGCATGGGTACACTCAAAATGGCTGCCAGTCCACCCATTATGAAATCATTGACTTGAATGGAGATGCCCTTTCTATTCATTCTATTTCTATGATCCACCCACACAGCCATTATTACATCATAATCATCACCTGTGGTCCATTTCTGCACAACTGAACAGAGTGCTTCTCAATGAATAATGCAGGGTACTGGGGGAGAGGGATGGGGGAGAGGGAGAGGGGAGAGAGAGAGAGAGAGAGAGAGAGAGAGAGAGAGAGAGAGAGAGAGAGAGAGAGAGAGAGAGAAAGAGAGAGATTATTTCCTGTTGGGACAAGGACATACATTCCTAAGTACCCATCATGCTGAAAGAGCAGTCACCAGTCTCTATGATGCTGGTCTACTTTACAGTTTCGTTTTGAGTTTATGGAACACGTTTATGGGACTATTGGGATTGATGTGGAGGTTTATAGAGCTATTGGATCAATGAATTTTTTATTACTGTACAGGTTATTGTTCTGCTAGGAAACACGACATGTGTTGAAGGACTGAGAATCAACCACAGATGTTTGGATCTCATTGAACTTTATTATAATAAAATACACATCACACCAAACATCAAACTTACAGCTGAGCTCTTCCCATGTGTGGTCACATTGTGTGTGTGTGTGTGTGTGTGTGTGTGTGTGTGTGTGTGTGTGTGTGTGTGTGTGTGTGTGTGTGTGTGTGTGTGTGTGTGTGTGTGTGTGTGTGTGTGTGTGTGTGTGTGTGTGTGTGTGTGTGTGTGTGTGTGTGAGAGAGAGTCAATATGTCTAAGGATAATGAAAAGGGGAGGAAAGCAGTATGAATGTACACCCAAGACTGACTGAGGGTAAGGTTAAAGGCTGAGTTTCAGGCAATAATAACTCACGCACAGACAGCCAGATAGTGTCACACACACATACACACCAAGCCAGACTATCACTGCCCAAACACAGATAATGAGGCAGGGTTTGAGAGACCAGATTCCCAGTCACCGAGGTGGCTGTCTATCAGTCTATCAGTGTATCAGTGTATCAGTCTATTGTGTATCAGTGTATCAGTCTAATAGTCTATCAGTATATCAGTCTATCAGTCTATCGTGTATCAGTCTATCAGTCTATCAGTCTATCAGTCTATCGTGTATCAGTCTATCAGTCTATCAGTCTATCAGTCTATCGTGTATCAGTCTATCAGTCTATCGTGTATCAGTCTATCAGTCTATCGTGTATCAGTCTATTGTGTATCAGTGTATCAGTCTAATAGTCTATCAGTCTATCAGTCTATCGTGTATCAGTCTATCAGTCTATCAGTCTATCAGTCTATCAGTCTATCAGTCTATCGTGTATCAGTCTATCAGTCTATCAGTCTATCAGTCTATCAGTCTATCGTGTATCAGTCTATCAGTCTATCAGTCTATCAGTCTATCGTGTATCAGTCTATCAGTCTATCGTGTATCAATGTATCAGTCTATCAGTCCATTGTGTATCAATGTATCAGTCTATCAGTCCATTGTGTATCAGTGTATCAGTGTATCAGTGTATCAGTCTATCGTGTATCAGTGTATCAGTCTATCAGTGTATCAGTCTATCAGTGTATCAGTGTATCAGTCTATCGTGTATCAGTCTATCAGTCTATCAGTCTATCAGTCTATCAGTGTATCAGTCTATCAGTCTATCAGTCTATCAGTGTATCAGTCTATCAGTCTATCAGTCTATCAGTCTATCAGTGTATCAGTCTATCAGTCTATCGTGTATCAGTCTATCTGTGTATCAGTCTATCAGTGTATCAGTCTATCAGTGTATCAGTGTATCAGTGTATCAGTCTATCAGTGTATCAGTGTATCAGTCTATCAGTGTATCAGTGTATCAGTGTATCAGTGTATCAGTCTATCAGTGTATCAGTCTATCAGTCTATCAGTCTATCGTGTATCAGTCTATCAGTCTATCAGTCTATCAGTCTATCAGTCTATCGTGTATCAGTCTATCAGTCTATCAGTCTATCAGTCTATCAGTCTATCAGTCTATCGTGTATCAGTCTATCAGTCTATCAGTCTATCAGTCTATCAGTCTATCGTGTATCAGTCTATCAGTCTATCAGTCTATCAGTCTATCAGTGTATCAGTCTATCAGTCTATCAGTGTATCAGTCTATCAGTGTATCAGTCTATCAGTGTATCAGTGTATCAGTGTATCAGTCTATCAGTCTATCAGTGTATCAGTGTATCAGTCTATCAGTGTATCAGTCTATCAGTGTATCAGTCTATCAGTGTATCAGTCTATCAGTGTATCAGTCTATCAGTGTATCAGTCTATCAGTCTATCAGTCTATCAGTCTATCGTGTATCAGTCTATCAGTCTATCAGTGTATCAGTCTATCAGTCTATCGTGTATCAGTCTATCAGTGTATCAGTCTATCAGTCTATCAGTGTATCAGTCTATCAGTCTATCGTGTATCAGTCTATCAGTCTATCGTGTATCAGTGTATCAGTGTATCAGTCTATCAGTGTATCAGTCTATCAGTGTATCAGTGTATCAGTCTATCGTGTATCAGTGTATCAGTCTATCAGTGTATCAGTGTATCAGTCTATCGTGTATCAGTCTATCAGTCTATCAGTGTATCAGTGTATCAGTGTATCAGTCTATCAGTGTATCAGTGTATCAGTCTATCGTGTATCAGTCTATCAGTGTATCAGTGTATCAGTGTATCAGTGTATCAGTCTATCAGTGTATCAGTCTATCAGTGTATCAGTGTATCAGTGTATCAGTCTATCGTGTATCAGTCTATCAGTCTATCAGTCTATCAGTCTATCGTGTATCAGTCTATCAGTCTATCGTGTATCAATGTATCAGTCTATCAGTCCATTGTGTATCAATGTATCAGTCTATCAGTCCATTGTGTATCAGTCTATCAGTGTATCAGTGTATCAGTCTATCGTGTATCAGTCTATCAGTCTATGAGTGTATCAGTGTATCAGTGGTTTTTTCATGCTGTGTTGCGCCAGAAAGAGTAGCTGCTGCTTGTGCAAAAGCTCATGTGGATTCTAATGAACTAATCAACACATTTGGAAGGTGGATTGAGAGGGCTGAATTCAATATATTTTTGCACACATCCCTTCCTTCCTCCCTCTATCTCTCTCGTTCTCTTTCTCACACACAAACGCACAAGCGCACACACACACAAATGCACACACACAGGAAGGGAGCAGAACACTCCAGCTGAGGATGCGGCAGGCAGCAGCTTTACTAAGGGCCATTTGAGCCGCTCAGCACACCGAGCTAACACAGCACACATACACACACACACACACCGGGCTAACACAGCACACATACACACACATACACACACACACACCAGGCTAACACAGCCCACTATAATTACACAGGCATAAAAAGAGAGGGATGGAACAGCTAAAGGAGAAGCGACTCCAGATGATTACACATTCACTCGGCTTCCTTCCCCCTCACCGCACACACAACCTCCAATTAGAGGAGGGGAAGATGAAGATGAGGGAGCAGTCGCAGACGAAGACTCTATTTACGTCTTTCTCTCGCTCCCCTGAAGACATCCAGAGCCAGGGAGAGAGGGAATAGAGGGAGAGAGAGAACATGGTGCATCCTGCCGAGATATTAAATCCGATGTCAGTCTGGGACACAGTTGCACTCATTGTTCAGTGAGCTTTTCCACAAAGTCCAACCCAGCGACAGCAATGAATGTTTATTGTGACCTTTGAAGTGGAGGGGCCTTTGGAGGGACCAGGGTAGCAGAGATGGGGGATGGGGGGGTAGGTGGGTGTGAGGGGTGTGTGTATGTTTGTACGTTCGTGTAGTCAGAGAAGGAAAGACAGCTGGTAGCCACGTGTGTGTTCACATCCACTTCTATCCAGCAGGTATTCACTTATCAACATTATAACCTTCTCTTCAACTCTATGGTGTCTTGGTCAGGGCAGGCCGCGGGGCACAGTCAACGGTCGATGGTTTTTATGTGATTCATACCAAACTCACCGACAGCGTTGAATGTTCACCGAGGTGAGCAGGACCGCAGGACTGCAGTGAGAGGGTGAGCCTGACAGCGCTGACAGATGTGCTTACTGAGGGCTGGGCTGAGGGGAGGCGAAAGGGACAGGAGAGGAGGGGAATAGGAGGGAGACAGGAAGGAGACAGGATAGGAGGGGACAGTACAGGAAGGAGATAGGAGGGGACAGGAGGGGAGAGAGACAGGAGGGAGATAGGAGGGGACAGGACTGGAGGGAGACAGCAAGGGAGAGGACAGGAGGGGACAGGAAAGGAAGGGACAGCAAGGGAGAGGACAGGAGGGGACAGGACAGGAAGGGACAGCAGGGGACAGAAGGGAACAGCAGGAGACAGGACACACATAAATGTAAAAACCACGCAGGGCTCTATTCAATTAGAGCCTCAAGAGCCCACTTCAATAAAACCCCCTTACCTGGTTTCTGTGACAGCGCAATATAAAATAGCATTCATCCCCACTAGAGTGAGTGAGGAACATAGAGAATTAAATGCTTTCTCTCGTTGTTTGTTGGCAAAACAGGCTACCAACAAGTCAATGATATTTACAGCACATCTACCACAACCTTATAACCAAACATAAAGTTGAAGGGTAAGAAGGCAGGATCTGAGGCGTCTGGTCACCGACTGTTGAACAGCCCCTTAAATACAGCAGCAGAGGGTTAGTATTGTTGCATCACAGTGAACAAATGCAGATTTAATGTACATACTGTATACTCATTCGTATACATTCATACAGATACAGGCAGGGTTTGAATCGTCTGCATTGATAACTGTTGTGAAGGTGTCTAATGGTGTGTAGACAGTGTGAGACATACACTGCTGTGTGTGTTGTCTCAGGGGGTTGGGAAGAAGCTAAATGTATTCCCCTTCTCCACCAATGGACAATAACATTCTATTGTTGGACTATTCTACTCTACTGCCTGCACCCCTGGACACCCTGTGTAAATGGAACTCTGGAGTTAGAATGATATTGTTGGACCATTCTATTCTCCTGCCTGCACCCCTGGACACCCTGTGTAAATTGAACTCTGGAGTTAGAATGATATTGTTGGAACCATTTTTTCCTCCAGTCACAGTGCTTATAGACTTGCTGCATGGTGAACAATACGATGGACTCACACTGTGCTGTCCCTGCAGTGAGACTGAGCTAGACTGTGTGTGTGTTTGGTCTCCCTCTCCCTTCGCAACTGAACGCTCCCATTGTCATTGGCAGGTCATTGCTCGGTGGACAAACGACCCCTGCCAACCTCCTGGCCAGCAAGACGAACTGAGGCTGACGTCATGATGCTACATGCTAATGCACTCATTCATCAATCTCTTTCATAGACTTAGAGTTGACGTCATGGTGGGTGCTAGCCTAGCGTGCCCACTGCTCTGGGGAAACTAATTTACTGGCAGACTAACGTCATGCTAACATGCTAGTAGCTTTACCACAATGGAAGCCTGATGGACTGCATGCTAATAGACTAACAGTCTTGATACCACACTTCACAACCTGGAGCATACGTCGTGATAGGACGCTACCGCTCCAACAATGCCTTCTAGACAAATATGCTAATACGGTGATCATTCTTCCCATAGTCTCTTCATTTTAGAGCGGGCTCCTTGTAGACACCCCATTCACTGACTATTACACATATATAAAGGATCAAGGCCTTATAATTAGACATAATAATACATATTAGCGCACCCCCTTCTCAATCACACATGTGTGCGCACGCGCGCTCACACACACACACACACACACACACACACACACACACACACACACACACACAGACACACCCCTGTTGCCCCCCGTTGAGACCTGAAATAAGAAACAGACACAGGGTGGGGGAGAGAAACGGTTTCTCCATGGCAACCTCAGTGTTAGCCAGGCATTTCTTCATTCCCCCGTTCAATGTCGCGCCCTTAGAGGCGGAGGGAGGACCCCTGTTCTACAGCTGAATATTGCCATTGTGTTGGGGGTGATTGTGTGTGTGTGTCCGTGTGTGTGTCAAGGGGGGTGAATGAAGGGACAAGCTGCAGGCATATGAGTCGCAACAATGACATAGATCAGAGGGAACACACAGACACACACAAACACACACATGCTTGTAAAACTATGTTGATGAAGATAGAGATAAACCTCTGAAATAACTATATAATTACACCATAGGGCAAAGCGCTTATCGCAGTCCAACCCATGGTTTCTGGTTATTCTCTTCTCTTATGAATATGATTGTGTCTCTCTCTCTCTGCCAGTCTATACAGGACACAGGACACTTTGCCTCTCAGACAGTAGAGATTTAGAGGGGGTGGGGGGGGCGTCAGCTGCTAGAGTAAATAAAAGCCTCTGTTTGTAACGTTGGCCATCTTGGAAAAACTCCACAGCTGCCACAAATTTGGCTTTTATTACATTTCAGGCAGGAAGGGAGGTATTTATTTTGACTGTTCTTCGCTGGAAACGATAAATGATGGCTAAATGAACTCAAGGCATAATGATAGTCAGGAGGATAAGCCAGTGCATCTATGCGGGTGTTATGCAAACAAAAACACTGAGGGAAAAAAACAAGAAGCAAAGGAATGTGTTACAGTATGTCTCGTTACTGTTGAATAATGAATGCATACAGTACAGCCTTTTGTTTAATCTACAAGACATTTCAATTTGTGGCTATTTGCATGTACAAGCCTTTATAATTTAAGATGCGGTTTCACACACAGATTAAGCCTAGTCGTGGACCAGAAAAACCCAGAGATAAATGGTAGAATCTCAGTTGAAAATGATTTATATTCCAGGACTAGGCTTAATCTGTGCCCGGGAAACCAGTCCTATGTATCTGTCCTGGGAAGAATTACCTCCGTTTGAAATGTTCTTTGCAGATTCTCCGATGGCTGATTCTTGTAGGAACCTAAAGGGAGACACAGAAAGATGTGAATTAATATGCGCATTTCTGATCAAATTGGATCAAATCCCCCAGTTGTTTTATATTTATTTAAATAATGACCATCGTCTACAACAATGTTATGGTACATCCAAGCAGGAAGTCTTAAAAACACTTCCCTGAGGGCCAGTCAATGAAAAGACGAGATCAGAGTGATTACATGTACTGTGGCCATTAGATACAGTACAGTGGCATAATCAGATGAGAGTGGAGAGAATGGTTCAGTGTGATGGTTGACTAACTAACGAGGGTCTGGCCTTTGTAAACATGTGGATGTTATTGCCTGTGGCACACAACACGCAAGACACAAGACACAAGACACAACACACAACACGCAAGACCAGGGCCCTGTTTCAGTTCAATGTACATTTCCTTCCACTGTTAGGTCATTTTTTGATCATACAGAGGGGTTAGTCTCTCTATCTACCTATCTATCAAAGGAAACCGTCTCAGTCCATGTTATACGTCTATAATCACTAACTATAACGGAGGAGGGTCACTGCGTTCATTCCGCCGTGTGATTGGCCCTGTGACCTCTGACCTTTTTAACCCCTCGGAATGTTGTGTCGTGCAGGTGCCTGCTTTGTTCCTAGCCCCTTCATGAAAAGCCGCAGATCACCAGCTGAATGTGAATGTCCTCTTACCTGAGGCCTCTCTCCAACTCATTCTCCTCAGCAACATGTGGCTCTCTATCAAACAAAAGACATCAACAGCTCCCAGAACATGGCCTGTTCAGTCTTAAGCAGTTACTAAATATGTTTCTTCTTCATTGACTGTGTGTAAGCCAGAGATGTGGGTTAATAGACATATTATAGGCAAACCACACACCTGCCTCTTTCGTAATTATAGCCAAACTATTAGACTCTTGGCTCAGGTTAAAAGTAGTGCCATATATAGGGAATAGGGTGAGATTTGAGATTTGAATCATTTTTGCACTGAAAATTCAGACATCTGTAGCGTCTGGCTCCACATGGGGCCAGGGTGGCTGCGAGACAGACAGAAAAGAGACCCTGACAGACAACTACTGTTCAGCTATGTCGTTTACATCCACCCAAGGCTGGCCAGAGGAAATGAAGGAATTCATGATGTTATAGACGAGGGCCAGAAGAGAGAGGTCTCTAGGTTCAGGTTGTCTCAGGAGGTTGTCTGTGATCATAAAATACTCCTGTGGTTGACCCTCCCCAAGGGAGGGTACTACTGTAATACACACACACACACACACACACAGACAGACACACAGACACACAGACACACAGACAGACAGACAGACAGACAGACAGACAGACAGACAGACAGACAGACAGACAGACAGACAGACAGACAGACAGACAGACAGACAGACAGACAGACAGACAGACAGACAGACAGACAGACAGACAGACAGACAGACAGACAGACAGAACAACAAAAGTAATGTCTGGCTGCTAAGACTGGGATGTCATGTTATTTTGTTTTACATCTGATACTCTTCTGGATCCTGTGTATGACTCCGACACTAACAAACACTTAAACTGGCTGTTTAGCTGATGATTAGTCTTTTCTACATGTAAAATGAGATGTAGGCCTAAATGATTTTGTACTTTAAACCTCCTTTGTGACATTATGGATATTGATGTGCTATACAATGCTGTTGATAATGATTCTCTTAGCTGAGTGAGTATGGGGCCTGATAGTGTAGCCAGACTGTTACGTACACAGTGTTATTTCCCAGTCTCTCTCACCACTAACTCACCACTAACAACCACAAGACAACAAAACAATAGCAAGGGCTCACTGTGGAGAATCTTCAGTAAAGTACTGAACATCTGACGCAGGAACCCGAACAGGCAGAAGCAAATGCTCATGATTATCCACCTGCTTTGTGCCCAACAGAAAACCAGAATGAATTTCACCTAGCATTCTAAAGGCTAAATGCTACATACGATTATCTCACTCTCTATCTATCACATGCACACATGCACACACGCACGCACACACACATGCACATACACACAAATGCACATACACACAAATGCACACACACACATTCTCTCTCTCTCTCTCTCACTGACACAAAAACACACATGGGACACAAACACACACAAGGCTTGTTAAATGGGGAAGCGGGAAAGGGGCCATTTGTTCTACAAGGAGGCTGCCATTGTAAAAAGGAGTGTCTGCAAGGCCCCGTTTCCTTTCATCCTCCTCCTCAAGGCAATCCCTTTGTCTGGAGGAGGATGGAAGGAACCGTGGGCCGCCGCGCTACGCTGGTCAAAGACCCAGGAACTATTACCTCTACCGGCACAATGGACGTAAATAACAGGAGGAGAGGAACGAGGGAAAGGTGTGTGTGTGTGGGAAGCAAGAAGAGCTGGAGAGGGAGGAGCTTGTGAAATAAAAGCTGTTATTAAATCTAAAACGTATGTTAGGAGGAAAGGTAGAGAGAGAGACATTTTATTCCATGTAAATGTAAAGAAAAGCATTTTGTGTTGCTTATGAACGCCCAAATGTACCTTTTTTTGACAGTAGAAATTCACCATTCTTGACCAAAGTAATATCTCTCTCAGACACACCCACACACACCTACTCTTTCTCTAGTTATGAGTGTCACTGAGGACATTGAGAGTGAAAGAAGGGAGTCAAATGTTTTTCTTCTTTCGTTTCTACACTCACTTTCCTGGCAGCTCAGCAGCACCAGAGGGGTTTGTGAAACTAGGAGGGGTGAGGCTCCGCCCTCAACCACCAACTGAATGTAAAGCTTTACAGTGTATAACCTACAGCCAGCTATGTCTTGGCTACGATACTGTACTGTAACACCTCATAAAGTAACTTACAGATGGAGCTATGCAGTCAGGAAAATGAGAGACAAATAAGGACGAAAGAGGACGAATGGGGGTGAATGGAGGCATACAAGTTAGTTCTACTACTGGAATGAAAACCAATAGGACATATAAGCTTACTGCTTCACAGAATCATAGAAGGTCTATGACTATAAAAATTTCAAAATATGTAGACATATGGAGTATCAGTTGATTTGATAGAAAATAGGCTTTCAAACTGATCCAGACGGAATAGTCAATATATCCATTAGGCTGCTACTATACTTCGTATAAGTGTACAGGGAAAATTAGGGCAAGTGACTTAACAAGGACTAAAACGTCACCTAAAAGGTTCTAGAGTTCATTTCACAGAAGACAGAACCGCTCCTGTCTTCTGGTTTCCCCCTCTACTCCAGCAGGAAGCGAGGACCCAAGTTTATTTTTGAATCTTCCACAAAGAATGCCTGTCATTTCCTGCCATTCCTGCTTCCATATGCAACCCCCAGTTTCTTTTGGAACAATGGGAGAGATTCCAAAACTTCCAAAAGGAATTTTCCCCAATGGTGACAGTATGGTATAGACTATGATTCCATAATGCATTCTAATAGTCAATACTGACAGGGTTTGTAGCTGGCCCATTTTAATTCAGACATTTCCTCAGAGATGCTTGTCTGGTAACTTTAAAGACAGCACGAGGAGAGTAAAGTACCTCATTATTAAATGAATGAGTATCCTGCGGAGATGATGATGATGGTAAAGACAGTAACACAGGCCTGCCTTGAATCTCCATGTCCTAACCAATCAGCAGCTCTATGTTGCTTGATTTCACAAGCTGCACATTGGTGGCTCAAGTTTGCTGTGAAAATAACTCTCTACCATTCCACCATTTTCCCTCTACTGCATTCCTGCTATCTGTTTTTGATGAATTAACCAGACTTGTCGTATCCATCAGTTCATTCAGTGTTATAGAGTTCACCATAAGGTGTCAAGAGGAATGAAAGGTGACTCTCACACACTGCACCAGTTTTAGAGAGCAGATGCTTTTAGACACAACTTAGCCACTCGGATTCCACCAGGTGAGAGGTGAGAGGTCGGTGAGGTGAGAGGGTCTGTGGGGTCGGTGAGGTGAGAGGGTCTGTGGGGTCGGTGAGTTGAGAGGTGAGGAGGTGTGTGTGTGTGTTGGGGGGGGGGGGTAGATGGGTTGGGGAGTTACCTTTAACGTCCTTATGATGGGTCACCGGGCCATGGGGAATAGCCAGGTCTTACCTGTTATACGGGTCGTCTGTCAAATCAATTTAGGAGGCTCTCACACACACGCACGCATAGAGTTTGAAAGTGAGTAACTGACTTCATCTTTCAGTTATGTGAGATATTCCATTTTCATACTGACCTTGACAGCTTTACAACAAAGGGTCAAAGGGTCCAAATGTCAAAGGTTAAATGCCACAATCTAACCAATCCGCTCCTGGGAACCGGAGTGAAGACACAGGAGGGACACCTGGCTAGCTGTAGGGGTAGACCTGAAAGTGACCTCAGTCCATTGGCTAAACAAGAGGTACGAGTTCAGAGGTGACACAGTAATCTATACTGAGAAGGCTAAAGCCCAGGGCACAGTGCAGAGCTTCTTCCATTACCTCATTAATTTAACCCTTAACCACCCTTTAAACATTCCAACTACTTTTAGTCATGTTAGGCCTCAGATAGAGAGGGTTGTGAAGTTATAAAATAATAATAATAATAATTTGATAGATTCATTCCGTGGTTGGCTTTCATACAATAGTTATAGCATCCATCTCTGGTACTGAAATATCTTGTTTTTTTTAAACTCTCCCTGTTTCACTCTAGAGGGCTGATGCAAATACATAAAGGATGAGACCAGCTCATTGCCTCTGACTGCTTCAATGCTGGAGGTAGAGACGAGTACAGTACATTATTCTCCATGGAGCTTCCTGTTGTTTTTCTATCTCATCCAGATGACAGGTGACTAGGCGACGGTGGATGACAAATTTGATCTTATGTTTAAATGATTCGGTTTGGGGTAGAAAGCCCAACGAGAAGGAAGTGTGTGTTTCATAGCCTTCCTGTGGACAGACGCAGGGGCACGTGGGGTAAGGAGGGGGATGTCTTCAATAATGTGATCATGTGCTGGTGAAGCAATTGACGACTAGCATGAGCACATTAGCAAATTAAAACTGCACTGAAAGTATATAAGGCTGCATGAAATTGATGACCAAAAAAAAAAAATGCTTTTCAAGATATAATTAATTAATCTATGTAGTTCAGTTGTTTTGATGTGATTCTATCCCAAAAAATAATAGATGACAGTGATCTGGATAAGGATGTAATTTTCCTAAAAATAAAAGGGTTTATATTATTTCTGAATATTCATTGACAGTTTGATGGACTGTCTCAGCCTGTCAAATTCCATCAGTTCTCTACTCTTGCTGTTGTGACTAGAGAAGGCCCATTCCAGTTCTCTACTGTTGTGACTAGAGAATGCCCATTCCAGTTCTCTACTGTTGTGACTAGAGAAGGCCCATTCCAGTTCTCTACTGTTGTGACTAGAGAATGCCCATTCCAGTTCTCTACTGTTGTGACTAGAGAATGCCCATTCCAGTTCTCTACTGTTGTGACTAGAGAAGGCCCATTCCAGTTCTCTACTGTTGTGACTAGAGAAGGCCCATTCCAGTTCTCTACTGTTGTGACTAGAGAATGCCCATTCCAGTTCTCTACTGTTGTGACTAGAGAAGGCCCATTAGAGTTCTCTACTGTTGTGACTAGAGAATGCCCATTCCAGTTCTCTACTGTTGTGACTAGAGAAGGCCCATTCCAGTTCTCTACTGTTGTGACTAGAGAAGGCCCATTCCAGTTCTCTACTGTTGTGACTAGAGAAGGCCCATTCCAGTTCTCTACTGTTGTGACTAGAGAATTCCCATTCCAGTTCTCTACTGTTGTGACTAGAGAATGCCCATTCCAGTTCTCTACTGTTGTGACTAGAGAATGCCCATTCCAGTTCTCTACTGTTGTGACTAGAGAAGGCCCATTCCAGTTCTCTACTGTTGTGACTAGAGAAGGCCCATTCCAGTTCTCTACTGTTGTGACTAGAGAATGCCCATTCCAGTTCTCTACTGTTGTGACTAGAGAAGGCCCATTCCAGTTCTCTACTGTTGTGACTAGAGAAGGCCCATTCCAGTTCTCTACTGTTGCTGTTGTGACTAGAGAAGGCCCATTCCAGTTCCCTACTGTTGTGACTAGAGAATGCCCATTCCAGTTCTCTACTGTTGTGACTAGAGAATGCCCATTCCAGTTCTCTACTGTTGTGACTAGAGAATGCCCATTCCAATTCTCTACTGTTGTGACTAGAGAAGGCCCATTCCAGTTCTCTACTGTTGTGACTAGAGAAGGCCCATTCCAGTTCCCTACTGTTATGACTAGAGAATGCCCATTCCAGTTCTCTACTGTTGTGACTAGAGAATGCCCATTCCAGTTCTCTACTGTTGTGACTAGAGAATGCCCATTCTAGTTCTCTACTGTTGTGACTAGAGAAGGCCCATTCCAGTTCTCTACTGTTGTGACTAGAGAAGGCCCATTCCAGTTCTCTACTGTTGTGACTAGAGAAGGCCAATTCCAGTTCTCTACTGTTGTGACTAGAGAATGCCCATTCTAGTTCTCTACTGTTGTGACTAGAGAAGGCCCATTCCAGTTCTCTACTGTTGTGACTAGAGAATGCCCATTCCAGTTCTCTACTGTTGTGACTAGAGAATGCCCATTCCAGTTCTCTACTGTTGTGACTAGAGAATGCCCATTCTAGTTCTCTACTGTTGTGACTAGAGAAGGCCGATTCCAGTTCTCTACTGTTGTGACTAGAGAAGGCCCATTCCAGTTCTCTACTGTTGTGACTAGAGAAGGCCAATTCCAGTTCTCTACTGTTGTGACTAGAGAAGGCCCATTCTAGTTCTCTACTGTTGTGACTAGAGAAGGCCCATTCCAGTTCTCTACTGTTGTGACTAGAGAATGCCCATTCCAGTTCTCTACTGTTGTGACTAGAGAATGCCCATTCCAATTCTCTACTGTTGTGACGAGAGAAGGCCCATTCCAGTTCTCTACTGTTGTGACTAGAGAAGGCCCATTCCAGTTCCCTACTGTTATGACTAGAGAATGCCCATTCCAGTTCTCTACTGTTGTGACTAGAGAATGCCCATTCCAGTTCTCTACTGTTGTGACTAGAGAATGCCCATTCTAGTTCTCTACTGTTGTGACTAGAGAAGGCCCATTCCAGTTCTCTACTGTTGTGACTAGAGAAGGCCCATTCCAGTTCTCTACTGTTGTGACTAGAGAATGCCCATTCCAGTTCCCTACTGTTGTGACTAGAGAATGCCCATTCCAGTTCTCTACTGTTGTGACTAGAGAAGGCCAATTCCAGTTCTCTACTGTTGTGACTAGAGAAGGCCCATTCTAGTTCTCTACTGTTGTGACTAGAGAAGGCCCATTCCAGTTCTCTACTGTTGTGACTAGAGAAGGCCCATTCCAGTTCTCTACTGTTGTGACTAGAGAATGCCCATTCCAGTTCTCTACTGTTGTGACTAGAGAATGCCCATTCCAGTTCTCTACTGTTGTGACTAGAGAAGGCCCATTCCAGTTCTCTACTGTTGTGACTAGAGAAGGCCCATTCCAGTTCTCTACTGTTGTGACTAGAGAATGCCCATTCCAGTTCTCTACTGTTGTGACTAGAGAAGGCCCATTAGAGTTCTCTACTGTTGTGACTAGAGAATGCCCATTCCAGTTCTCTACTGTTGTGACTAGAGAAGGCCCATTCCAGTTCTCTACTGTTGTGACTAGAGAAGGCCCATTCCAGTTCTCTACTGTTGTGACTAGAGAAGGCCCATTCCAGTTCTCTACTGTTGTGACTAGAGAATGCCCATTCCAGTTCTCTACTGTTGTGACTAGAGAATGCCCATTCCAGTTCTCTACTGTTGTGACTAGAGAATGCCCATTCCAGTTCTCTACTGTTGTGACTAGAGAAGGCCCATTCCAGTTCTCTACTGTTGTGACTAGAGAAGGCCCATTCCAGTTCTCTACTGTTGTGACTAGAGAATGCCCATTCCAGTTCTCTACTGTTGTGACTAGAGAAGGCCCATTCCAGTTCTCTACTGTTGTGACTAGAGAAGGCCCATTCCAGTTCTCTACTGTTGCTGTTGTGACTAGAGAAGGCCCATTCCAGTTCCCTACTGTTGTGACTAGAGAATGCCCATTCCAGTTCTCTACTGTTGTGAC
>NC_056438.1:72649028-72709028 GCF_018296145.1 Oncorhynchus tshawytscha | reverse complement strand
AAAAAAGATATTGGCATGCGTGAATTTGTTCATAAAAGTTTGGGCACTCTGTGCAAACATTCCTCACATTACAGGATCTTGCTGCCACGAAGCATCTCCAGATGGCAAAAGAATTGATGAAGATTGCCTCATTAACCTTAAGGCACTTTGGGGCTTGGCACTGTGAATGCAGACAGAGTAAGAGAGAGAGATAAAGAGAGAGAGAGATAAAGAGAGAGAGATAAAGAGAGAGAGGAGGAGCCTCAGCACCCAGCATGGTAGGCAGTGGGGTTTCTTTCAGATAGAAAATGCATCTAAATATGTCATTTAAGTCCAGATTTATAGCTTAAAATTCACATTTCTGAGACATTAATGGATTGGAAAGTATTTATATAACATTTAAATAAAATACAATTTCTTCATTTCTATCAGCATTTTAAAGCGATTACAGATGTTAACAGAACGGTAGCCTGATAACCCGTAGCATATCAGTTAAAATCCCGCAATTAGTGCGCAACATGGGTCCTATCTGTCCTCCAATCTCAAAAACTTCAGGGACAAGCTCTCCTCCTTGTGAGTGAGCAATTTGTCAACTGCAATCATTCATGACAGTGTCTTATGCTACCCGAAGGCTCTTCTTTGATTTGATCTAACTCTGACCACATGATTTTATATGAGGACCTGACTGAGTCTGCGCAGGTGTGCCCGCAGCGCCACTGTTCCGCGCCCTGTTCCATTGACAACTCGACGCGCCAGCTAGAGAACATTGCGTGCGGAGCTGTGACTGTGCGGTAATGGGGGAGGGGTACACGGTAGACACTGCTTTCAGACACGCGGAGGGAGGAAGGCTCTGTTGATCGTTAGTCTGGGATTCAGGTGTCTCTCGACTCGGCTGGGCTGTGTTTGGTCGGGGGAGGTGTACTGACATAAACAAAGATGGTGTAGACCCCATTGTCCAGACCATGAGGTTCTCTTTAGGTTTGCTTCATTTTATCCCTGATAAACTCTAGTTTAGGTTATGGATTGTATGGCTACTTTAAATCCAATGCCCACTGTGCCAGACAGGTTTAATCTGACTGGTTCCAGGGTTCACACCCTGATTAAAATGCTGCGGCTTCTCCTGCAATTGCAACCCATACTTTGAGACGATAAAAATATAGAAACAAAGGTTGAAGTTTAAATGCATTGATTTCTTGGATTACATTCAACCCAAACAAAAAGAGAAAAACTTTCACATATAGGCCTATAGGCTGATCCGAAACTTTCCGTAAAAATTGCATTGTCCGATGTGCGCAGATATGCCAGAAATAATCTTTACAAAATACGCTAGATAGTGAACAATTATTCTGACATTTAGACTAGGTAGCATAGGCTCCATACTCTCAGAAAAACACATTTTCTTTAGGCAGGTTGGAAGGATTCACGTGCGCTGATGTAATTTAGAGATGTTCTTTACAGCCACCAATAATAGGAGCTCGAGCGTGCGGATCCCAGACGGGCGGGCGGATACGTACCCTTCTTGAGTTTAGCGCACTTATTAATTTATTAAAGGAAGTGCTAAACCAACGAGTTTCCCCACCGGTTACCGGTTAAATCATATCAATGGATAGTTTAATTGTATTGATACTATTTTTTCTCAATACAATTGTAGTCTAATTCAGAGAAGGTGAGCAAACCCAAACTATTCTGCATCCATGGTAAACAATAGCATACAATGGGTTATATTATTTTGGGGGGTTTATAAACAAATATAAAATATGCTACATCATTGGGAATATGTTTTTTCATTTTCTTTTTCAATCGAAACATGCATATTAATGTCCTTGAAAATAAACAAAAACGGAATAATTTAGGCACCAAATAAATTATTGCTATACTTACGAATCATTTCCATTCCTGCAAAGAGGCAGGATTAAAGCTCATAATAAAAAACGGTGTTATTTGATAATGAGCATCAATTTTTTTCAACTGTAGACGGAATCCTTGAAGACTGCCACAGTGGCATTCTCACCGCATCCCATCGCGTTGAATCTCTCTGTGCTGCCCACGTCTGAATCGAAGTCCACCCCATCCGTGTTGAGACAAGAGGGAGGGAATTCAGGTCACATGGTACACTAGGACTGTCCTGGTTGGCTAGGACACTATAGTGGGATGAAATATCTGGTTTTCATTGGACGAGCAGGGGGGAAGGCGGAGGGAGGGGGACATAGTGGATAAATAATTCGTGGAGAAAAATGGGGTGGGGTAATGAAGCTATATTGATTGAATGGAAACATATAATGGAGCATACATGATATATTGATAGAATGGAAACAGAATGGAGAATATATAATGTATTGATAGAATGGAAACAAAATGGAGAATATATAATGTATTGATAGAATGGATCATATATGATGTATTGATAGAATGGAGAATATATGATATATTGATAGAATGGAGAATATACAGTGTGGCAAAAAAGTATTTAGTCAGCCACCAATTGTGCAAGTTTTCCCACTTAAAAAGATGAGAGAGGCCTGTAATTTTCATCATAGGTACACTTCAACTATGACAGACAAAGTGAGGGGAAAAAATCCAGAAAATCACATTGTAGGATTTTTAATGAATTTATTTGCAAATTATGGTGGAAAATAAGTATTTGGTCACCTACAAACAAGCAAGATTTCTGGCTCTCACAGACCTGTAACTTCTTCTTTTAGAGGCTCCTCTGTCCTCCTCTCGTTACCTGTATTAATGGCACCTGTTTGAACTTGTTATCAGTATAAAAGACACCTGTCCACAACCTCAAACAGTCACACTCCAAACTCCACTATGGCCAAGACCAAAGAGCTGTCAAAGGACACCAGAAAGCAAAATATAACTTTTTGGTAAAAATTCAACTCGTCGTGTTTGGAGGACAAAGAATACTGAGTTGCATCCAAAGAACACCATACCTACTGTGAAGCATGGGGTGGAAACATCGTGCTTTGGGGCTGTTTTTCTGCAAAGGGACCAGGACGACTGATCCGTGTAAAGGAAAGAATGAATGGGGCCATGTATCGTGAGATTTTGAGTGAAAACATCTTTCCATCAGCAAGGGCATTGAAGATGAAACGTGGCTGGGTCTTTCAGCTCGACAATGATCCCAAACACACCGCCCGGGCAACGAAGGAGTGGCTTCGTAAGAAGCATTTCAAGGTCCTGGAGTGGCCTAGCCAGTCTCCAGATCTCAACCCCATAGAAAATCTTTGGAGGGAGTTGAAAGTCCGTGTTGCCCAGCAACAGCCCCAAAACATCACTGCTCTAGAGGAGATCTGCATGGAGGAATGGGCCAAAATACCAGCAACAGTGTGTGAAAACCTTGTGAAGACTTACAGAAAACGTTTGACCTCTGTCATTGCCAACAAAGGGTATATAACAAAGTATTGAGAAACTTTTGTTATTGACCAAATACTTATTTTCCACCATAACTTTCAAATAAATTAATTAAAAATCCTACAATGTGATTTTCTGGATTTTTTTTCTCATTTTGTCTGTCATAGTTGAAGTGTACCTATGATGAAAATTACAGGCCTCTCTTGTTTTTTTAAGTGGGAGAACTTGCACAATTGGTGGCTGACTAAATACTTTTTTGCCCCACTGTATGATATATTGACGGAATGGAAACATAGAATGGAGAATATATGACATATTGATAGAAACATAGATTGGAGAATATATGACATATTGATAGAAACATAGAATGGAGAATATATAATGTATTGATAGAATGAGAACATAGAATGGAGAATATATAATGTATTGATGGAATGGGAACATAGAATGGAGAATATATAATGTATTGATGGAATGAGAACATAGAATGGAGAATATATAATGTATTGATGGAATGGGAACATAGAATGGAGTATATATAATGTATATGAGTATACATAATGTATTGATAGAATGGAAACATAGAACGGAGTATATATGATATGTTGATAGAATGGAAATAATATAATGTATTGATTGAATGGAAAATATACAATGTATTGATATAAAAAAAATGTAACCTTTATTTAACTAGGCAAGTCAGTTAAGAACAAATTCTTATTTTCAATGACGGCCTAGGAACAGCAGGTTAACTGCCTTGTTCAGGGGTAGAGAGACAGTTTTTTTTTTACCTTATCAGCTCGGGGATTTGATCTTGCAACTTCTCGGTTTCAATTCCAACGCTCTAACCACTAGACAACCTGGCGCCCCCAATGGAAACATAGAATGGAGAATATATAATGTATTGATAGAATGGAAACAGAATGGAGAATATATAATGTATTGATAGAATGGAAACAGAATGGAGAATATATAATGTATTGATAGAATGGAGAATATATAATGTATTGATAGAATGGAAACACAGAATGGAGAATATATAATGTATTGATAGAATGGAAACATCGAATGGAGAATATATAATGTATTGATAGAATGGAGAATATATAATGTATTGATAGAATTGAGAATATATAATGTATTGATAGAATGGAAACATAGAATGGAGAATATATAATGTATTGATGGAATGGGAACATAGAATGGCGAATATATAATGTATTGATAGAATGGAGAATATATAATGTATTGATAGAATGGAGAATATATAATCTATTGATAGAATGGGAACATAGAATGGAGAATATATAATGTATTGATGGAATGGGAACATAGAATATAGTATATATAATGTATTGATAGAATGGGAACATAGAATGGAGTACATATGAATGTAGATATGAATCACGAGAATCTGCAAGATATGTGGTCTTCTTAATCCATTTATTTACATGATTCCTTTCTAAATATAAACACACCTATATCAATCCCAGGATATATTCCCAGTGGATATCATTCATGTGATTTACGTGAGACAAAAGATGATGGTAATCAAAGTCTATACTGACCAAAATATAAACTGAAGAATTGCAATATTTTGCTAAATTTCTATTGAGACATTAAAAGCCGAGATGAATGTATTTTGAGTTAATCAGGATGTAGACTTCTAGAACGCCCGCATTAATTAAAATATATTAAGACAGAAAAGAAAGTCAGGATGTTGAAATGTATTAACTGGTAACTCAGTATTTCAGTGTTTTGCACCAGTTGTGTCAAAATGAGGTGCGGTATGTATGTGGTTGTGTGTGAGAGTGCAAGGATAATGTGTGTTTATAGCGAAGTGGTGGGAAATGGTGCATGGATAATTCTGACTTCAGATCCTCCAGGGCTCTGAGTACTCGGCCGAATCGATACTCCTCAAAGCATTCTCATGTTACCTTTCAGCACTGTTATGACGCGTGACTTTGACAGGGTCAAGGGTGAAGGGGCTATGAAGGGCTGTGACATATGGTATTTTCTTCTCAGGTTTTGTTTGCTATTTGTGAGGTAAGGGTGGATGCAAGACTGTTTTTCTGACTCTGAAGGTATCTCTCATTCACTTGCTCCATCTCTTTCTGCCTCTCACACACACACACACACGCACACGCACGCACGCACGCACACACACACACACACACACACACACACATACACACACACACACACACACACACACACACACACACACACACACACACACACACACACACACACACACATACACATACACACATACACACACGCACACGCACACACACAGTACTTATACTGTTGTATAGCCTGCTAAGTGTAAATAGGCTGGGGAGATAGCTATAACATGTACAGAGATAATCCTACAATAATAACCTCCTTGGGGTCTCTGTAGCTAAAATGCTACTTTCACTGTGGTAGCCATGGTGATCCAACACATTTCAACACATATCTCCACATTCTGCAACAGCAGTCTGTCTGTATTGCACCCTGTACTTATGACTTGAAGCTATAGGTTTAATTTGCATTTGATTGAATACCATAACATTTTGTTTATCACTGTAAATTGAAGTTTAAATCTGTTAGATCAGAAATATGTTAGGAAAATGCATTCAATTCAGTAAGATACTGTAACATAGTCTCATATAAAACTGATGAAACATCACGCAAGGTAGAAGTGTCTTCTGAAGAAGGCATACAGTGCATTTCCTCCTCCCATCATTATCTCCTGTGTAAATGTGTAGGGGAATATGCATAATGCATGGTAATGATGATGCTCTCAGAGGTAGAAACCTAGATTTGTTCTGTCTAATTTTAGATCAAGGTAAAGAAAAAACCTTGGTTATTTTTCCACTAAACCTCTAGTCTCTCTTTCATTTCACTTTCAGAACTTTCAGTCTTTATTCTCACGTGTGTGTGCTTGTGTGTGTGTGTGTGTGTGTGTGTGTGTGTGTGTGTGTGTGTGTGTGTGTGTGTGTGTGTGTGTGTGTGTGTGTGTGTGTGTGTGTGTGTGTGTGTGCATGTGCATGCCTCTATGCATGTGTGTTTGAGTTTGTACAAAGAGTAGAGAAGAGATTGATGCATCTTCAATCACTTTAGTTTATTACTGTCATTAATAATCATATATGTTGACTGTTTCTCCCAGCTTCCCTTGTCACTGATTCATACGCACTGGGGTGTATGTCTGTCTGATGTGCTAACGTAGATTTCCATGGCAACGTATTAATCCCAGGGATTTAACCATATCAGTGCCATACCAGCACTAAGTAAGATCCAGAGATTAGCTTAGCTCCATTCTGTTTATTTTTTATCCTGAAAAACAAATCAAATTCAAATCACATTTATTTATATAGCCCTTCCTACATCAGCTGATATCTCAAAGTGCTGTACAGAAACCCAGCCTAAAACCCCAAATAGCAAGCAATGCAGGTGTAGAAGCACGGTGGCTAGGAAAAACTCCCTAGAAAGGCCAGAACCTAGGAAGAAACCTAGAGAGGAACCAGGCTATGAGGGATGGCCAGTCCTATTCTGGCTGTGCTGGGTGGAGATTATAACAGAACATGGCCAAGATGTTCAATTGTGTATAGATGACCAGCAGGGTCAAATAATAATAATCAGAGTGGATGTCGAGGGTGCAACAGGTCAGCACCTCAGGAGTAAATGTCAGTTGGCTATTTTATAGCCGATCATTCAGTGTACCTCTACTGCTCCTGTTGTCTCTAGAGAGTTGAAAACAGCAGGTCTGGGACAGGTAGCACGTCCAGGTGAACAGGTCGGTTCCATAGCCGCAGGCAGAACAGTTGAAACTGGAGCAGCAGCACAGCCAGGTAGACTGGGGACAGCAAGGTGTCATCAGGCCAGGTAGTCCTGAGGCATGGTCCTAGGGCTCAGGTCCTCTGAGAGAGAGAAAGAAAGAAAGAAAGAACGAGGGAATTAGAGAGAGCATACTAATCTGGAGAAATACTCCAGATATAACAGACTGACCCTAGCCCCCTGACACATAAACTACTGCAGCATAAATACTAGAGGCTGAGACAGGAGGGGTCAGGAGACACTGTGGCCCCATCCGACGAAAAACAACCCAGTCCTTAACAATTAGCATACCTATAACCCATACCCCAAATCCGTAAACGTAGATATACCCTCATAGATATCATCCTAACCAACTTGCCCTCCAAATACACCTCTGCTGTTGTCAACCAAGATCTCAGTGATCACTGCCTCATCGCCTGCATCTGTAATGGGTCTGTGGTCAAACTACCACCCCTCATCATTTTCAAACGCTCCCGAAAACACTTCAGCGAGCAGGCCTTTCTAATCGACCTGGCCCGGGTATCCTGGAAGGATATTGACCTCATCCCGTCTGTAGAGGACGCCTGGTTATTCTTTAAAAATGCCTTCCTCACCATCTTAAATAAGCATGCCCCGTTCAAAAAATGTAGAACCAGGAACAGATATAGCCCTTGGTTCTCTCCAGACCTGACTGCCCTTGACCAGCACAAAACATCCTGTGGCGTTCTGCATTAGCATCGAATAGCCCCTGCGATATGCAACTTTCCAGGGAAGTCAGGAACCAATATACACCGGCAGGTAGGAAAGTTAAGGCTAGCTTTTTCAAGCAGATTTTTCATCCTGTAGCACAAACTCAAAAAAAGTTCTGGGACACTGTAAAGTCCATGGAGAATAAGAGCACCTTCTCCCAGCTGCCCACTTTACTGAGGCTAGGAAACACTGTCACCACCTATAAATCCACTATAATTGAGAATTTCAATAAGCATTTTTCTACGGCTGGCCATGCTTTCCACCTGGCTACCCCTACCCCAATCAACAGCACTGCACCCAACCACAGCAACTCGTCCAAGCCTCCCCCATTTCTCCTTCACCCAAATCCAGATAGCTGATATTCTGAAAGAGCTGCAAAATCTGGACCCCTACAAATCAGCCGGGCTAGACAATCTGGTCCCTCTCTTTCTAAAATTATCTGCCGAAATTGTTGCAACCCCTATTACTAGCCTGTTCAACCTCTCTTTCGTATCGTCTGAGATTCCCAAAGATTGGAAAGCTGCCACTGTCGTCCCCCTCTTCAAAGGGGGAGACACTCTAGACCCAAACTGCTAGAGACCTATATCTATCCTACCCTGCCTTTCTAAGGTCTTCGAAAGCCAAGTTAACAAACAGATTACCGACCATTTCGAATCCCACCGTAGCTTCTCCGCTATGCAATCTGGTTTCAGAGCTGGTCATGGGTGCACCTCAGCCACGCTCAAGGTCCTAAACGATATCATAACTGCCATCGATAAGAGACATTACTGTGAAGCCGTATTCATCAACCTGGCCAAGGTTTTCGACTCTGTCAATCACCACATTCTTATCGGCAGACTCAACAGCCTTGTTTTCTCAAATGATTGCCTCACCTGGTTCATCAACTACTTCTCTGATAGAGTTCAGTGTGTCAAATCGGAGGGCCTCTTGTCCAGACCTCTGGAAGTCTCTATGGGGGTGCCACAGGGTTCAATTCTCGGGCCGACTCTCTTCTCTGTATACATCAATGATGTCGCTCTTGCTGCTGGTGATTCTCTGATCCACCTCTATGCAGACGACACCATTCTGTATACCTCGGGCCCCTTTTTGGACACTGTGTCAACTAACCTCCAGAGGAGCTTCAATGCCAACTGCTCTTAAATGCAAGTAAAACTGAATACATGCTATTCAACTGATCGCTGCCCGCACCTGCCCGCCCGTCCAGCATCACTACTCTGGACGGTTCTGACTTAGAATATGTGGACAACTACAAATACCTAGGTGTCTGGTTAGACTGTGAACTCTCCTTCCAGACTCACATTAAGCATCTCCAATCCAAAATTACATCTAGAATCGGCTTCCTATTTCGCAACACAAGCTCTCTCACTATCTTTAAGCATCAGCTGTCACAGCAGCTCACAGATCACTGCACCTGTACATAGCCCATCTGTAAATAGCCCATCCAACTACCTCATCCCCATACTGTATTTATTTATTTATCTTGCTCCTTTGCACCCCAGTATCTCTACTTGCACATTCACCTTCTGCACATTCACCATTCCAGTGTTTTATTGTAATTATATATTGTAATTACATATTGTAATTACTTCGCCACCATGGCCTATTTATTGCCTTACTTCCCTTATCTTACCTCATTTGCACACACTGTATATATAATATTTTCTACTGTATTATTGACTGTATGTTTGTTTATTCCATGTGTAACTCTGTGTTGTTGTATGTGTCGAACTGCTTTGCTTTATCTTGGCCAGGTCGCAGTTGTAAATGAGAACTTGTTCTCAACTATCCTACCTGGTTAAATAAAGGTGATATTAAAAATGTAAAAGTACAAATAACATGATGCAGCCACCACTATGATTGAAAATATGGAGAGTGGTACTCAGTAATGAGTTGTATTGGGTTTGCCCGAAACATAACACTTTGTCTTCAGGCCAAAAAGTTAATTGCTTTGCCACATTCTTCGCAGTATTCCTAATGTTTGGTGCACTCGGTGTAGATGTACTGAGAGCACAGAATCCCTCGGATCCTTACCAAGATGGCTACTTCCTGTTGGTTTTCACTCTATTGTAATGGAATGTTTCCCGTCAGGAGGAGACCCAACACAGAGGGGGACCCGGTTAATGCTGCTAGTAACCGCCTGATTACATATGCACACACACACACACACACACACACACACACACACACACACACACGCACACGCACACGCACACGCACACGCACACTCACACGCACACACACACACACACACACACACACACACACACACACACACACACACACACACACACACACACACACACACACACACACACACACACACACACACACGTATATATCTGGATTCACAGCAGATGTCTTCTAATTGTGGTGATCATGTTGAACTGAGGGGGGTAGGACATAGGAATATGTGATGACTTTCCTCTCGCTTTTCAGTGTTCATTCCTTGACATCCTTTGGTTTATGCATCTGCTGTAGAATGACATCCAGAGTGCTTGGAGAGAGACCAGAGTGATGGATGGAGAACGGGAATAAGATCTTAAATGTGTGTCGGGGATGGCAGCCACTAACTGCGATCCTGGAGGTTTTAAGTACAGGCTTTTGTTTCAGCCCAGCGTTAACATACACCTGATTCAAATAACCGTGGATTCATTTAAAGATCATGGTTACAGTTTTTTCCAACTGCTTACACACAAAATCTTTTCATGTCACACGATTTTTGAAACCTCTCACTCAAAGTGCAAAACTACACACCAAATGTGAAAAACCTTAAGCTATTTCTCAGGCTTTGACTCAGTTGTCAATTGCATAAAACACTTTTTTCAAAATACTACACACAATTCTCAACCTAAAACACAAAAATCTAACAGGAAGTGACTTGCTTTCCTTTTCCAAACACAACCAATCAAAATGCTACACTTATTCACCAGGTCACACACACACTCCTCACATGTGCAAACACTAATAGCTTAACTGATCACTAACCAATCACTGCTTTACTGTAGTATAGGCCTATAAATAGGTCAAAGGTCAGATTACCTGTTTTGAACAATGGATGCCAACAATGGACAGAGAGCAAGAGGAGTAGGAGGGAGAGGAAGAGGACGAGGGCAAAGAAGAGAAGGAAGGAGAGGCATCTCTAATGAGATTAGGGCCAAATTTGTTGATCATGTGATCAACCACGGTTTGACCATGAGAGAGGCTGGACTGAGAGTCCAGCCCAATTTGAGTCGATTTACAGTGGCGTCCATAATTTGAACCTTCAGAAATGAGAACCGGTATGCAACTATCTAATGACTATTTTAGCATTACAGTAATGTACTGTAAAATACGTATGACTTCATAGTATTGCATAAACATTTGTAACTCTAAGCCATTCATTTACTGCACTGCATTGAATGATGAATAAGGTTGGTTATCATGCTGTACTACATTTTTTTGTACATTGTTTACAGTTCCTATGCTGAACACATACTGTGTTTGAATTCTGTACAGAGTGGAAAGGCAAAGACATCATGGAGGACGAGGATGCTTGTTTACAGATGTACAAGAGACTGCAATTATAAATATGGTCTATGTGGGGACATAGAGGTTGCCTCTGTCCAAGGTTGGATACGCCATGCTAGGAGATTCTTCCCTCAATGTTTGGCAAGAGAAAACCTATCTTGTGATGTGGACGAAGTATCGTGGCCAGACTCAGGCCGGAGAAGAGATGAAGCGTAGCTTAGCACTGGTGACTGCCCCCCTACCAATTCCTGTACTGCCCCCTTGGGACGCCACACACACAATTGTGTTCTTTACTGTATTTTAAAGAATATACTTTTGGTTTACATATGTTTATGGTTTTGTTGTATGCTACTGTATACAACAGTAATGTTTGGCCTAATAAATATTTTCTGTTTCTACATTGCATTGGTGTTTACAGTGTACTTGTTACCCCTCTCAGCCGATTACTTTCACTGTAGAACATTGTATTGAAATGTAGATATAAGACTATGAAAGACCAAAGAGCTTTAGATTTAGAACAACAGTGTTTACATGGTATATCCAAAAATGTACTATTATGAAAGCAGTGTTTGCCATTTGATGCAAATGCTTCATTCTGACATGTGTTTATGGCATTTTGAATGCAGTGTTACATTTTGAAGGAGATGTGAGGCATTTAGCATTTTGTGTGTGCAGTTTTGGGAATTGTGTGTAGAGTTTTGAAAAAAAGGAGACAGTTTTGAAAACTTGTGTAAGCAGTTGGAAAAAACTGTAATTGATTACTAAATAATTGTACTCTATGAAAATGGTTTGGTTTCAGATGGAGCTGTAGCATGTACATTGACTATGCAGATTAAAATCTTTTTGGATCAAGCACGAAGGTTATGCATGCTGCAGCATGCAACCTCAATTTCAGGTTCTACGCTGAATGCTTTTTTGATTGCCAGGCCATTCTAGATAGACATCCGAAATGAATAGCACTCACACCAACAGAAATAGCACTCACACCAACAGAAATAGCACTCACACCAACAGAAATAGCACTCACACCAACAGAGGAATAGTTAAGATACATCTCATACTTCCTTTCACTTCTCAAAATACAGAGTAAACTACGGAAACACAAATCAACAATAACTGTTGAGAAACCATTTGATTCATTATGAATTGACCATAGGCAGACTAGAGTGAGACATGGCTGATTCCTCTGGGGATAGAGCCCGCCCTGTCACACTGGTGAAACAGCGTCTCTAGATATGAGCAGAAACCATTTCACACCCCATCACCAAGTGTGTATGCCAGCCGCAGAAACCATTTCACACCCCATCGCCAAGTGTGTATGCCAGCCGCAGAAACCATTTCACACCCCATCACCAAGTGTGTATGCCAGCCGCAGAAACCATTTCACACCCCATCGCCAAGTGTGTATGCCAGCCGCAGAAACCATTTCACACCCCATCGCCAAGTGTGTATGCCAGCCGCAGAAACCATTTCACACCCCATCACCAAGTGTGTATACCAGCCGCAGAAACCATTTCACACCCCATCACCAAGTGTGTATGCCAGCCGCAGAAACCATTTCACACCCCATCGCCAAGTGTGTATACCAGCCGCAGAAACCATTTCACACCCCATCGCCAAGTGTGTATGCCAGCCGCAGAAACCATTTCACACCCCATCACCAAGTGTGTATACCAGCCGCAGAAACCATTTCACACGCCATCGCCAAGTGTGTATGCCAGCCGCAGAAACCATTTCACACCCCATCGCCAAGTGTGTATACCAGCCGCAGAAACCATTTCACACCCCATCGCCAAGTGTGTATGCCAGCCGCAGAAACCATTTCACACCCCATCACCAAGTGTGTATACCAGCCGCAGAAACCATTTCACACGCCATCGCCAAGTGTGTATGCCAGCCGCAGAAACCATTTCACACCCCATCGCCAAGTGTGTATACCAGCCGCAGAAACCATTTCACACCCCATCGCCAAGTGTGTATACCAGCCGCAGAAACCATTTCACACCCCATCGCCAAGTGTGTATACCAGCCGCAGAAACCATTTCACACCCCATCGCCAAGTGTGTATACCAGCCGCAGAAACCATTTCACACCCCATCGCCAAGTGTGTATGCCAGCCGCAGAAACCATTTCACACCCCATCACCAAGTGTGTATACCAGCCGCAGAAACCATTTCACACCCCATCACCAAGTGTGTATGCCAGCCGCAGAAACCATTTCACACCCCATCACCAAGTGTGTATACCAGCCGCAGAAACCATTTCACACCCCATCACCAAGTGTGTATGCCAGCCGCAGAAACCATTTCACATCCCATCACCAAGTGTGTATGCCAGCCGCAGAAACCATTCTACACCCCATCACCAAGTGTGTATACCAGCCGCAGAAACCATTTCACACCCCATCACCAAGTGTGTATGTGCGTACAAGTGTGCTGGTGTGTGTGCGTGTGCCTGTGCAAGTTTGTGAATTGGTACGTCCATGCCCTATCACCGGAGGGTGTATTATGCATTGTTGTTGGCTTGGCCTACATGCTCATCCAAGCATGACGTAGTGTGGTACAGAACGCACGTCTTCCCCTCCCATCTCTCTCCAGGCTGCTTCATTTGTGTTTGCTGCTGATTTAATGTTAGTTTGCTGACACACTGATTCATTATCTGCAGCCCTGTTTTTTGTCTACACTACAATCGAGCTTTAATGCTTTACGGGTTACTTCTAGTTCATTTATAAACACACGTAAATAAACAGTATTAATTCAATTGGAGTGCATTTTTTAACGGTACCTTACATATTATCATACATTTCTTTATATCTCATTCATTGTAAAATAGGGCCAAAACATACAGGATTTGCCACTCACCCACTAAGCGTGTGGATTTATACTGTCCTACCCTGAAATGGTACACATAATGTCACTACTGTAGCAGACCCAATGGTAGATGTAATGTCGCTACTGTAGCAGACCCAATGGTAGATGTAATGTCACTACTGTAGCAGACCCAATGGTAGATGTAATGTCACTACTGTAGCAGACCCAATGGTAGATGTACTGTCACTATCAGACCCAATGGTAGATGTAATGTCACTATCAGACCCAATGGTAGATGTAATGTCACTATCAGACCCAATGGTAGATGTAATGTCACTATCAGACCCAATGGTAGATGTAATGTCACTATCAGACCCAATGGTAGATGTAATGTCATTAGCAGAACCAATGGTAGATGTAATGTCATTAGCAGACTCAATGGTAGATGTAATGTCATTAGCAGACTCAATGGTAGATGTAATGTCATTAGCAGAACCAATGGTAGATGTAATGTCATTAGCAGACTCAATGGTAGATGTAATGTCATTAGCAGACCCAATGGTAGATGTAATGTCATTAGCAGACTCAATGGTAGATGTAATGTCATTAGCAGACTCAATGGTCGATGTAATGTCATTAGCAGACCAAATGTATGTGTAGTAATAAGCCCAAATGACAATTACACTGCAGTGTTCTGTTTAGAAAGCTGTGTCCTAAGCTATGTGCTGGAATACATGCTTAGAACTCATTCACATTATTTGTTTTGTGTTTCAGTAACAATCAATTGGTGGTTACAGGAATGAGGCATTTTAGCATTCTGAAATCACCAGCTATCGTGTGAAGTTGGCTGGATGTCCTTTGGGTGGTGCACCATTCTTGATACACTCGGGAAAATGGTGACATGAAACACCCAGCAGCTTAGCAGTTCTTGACACAAACCGGTGCGCCTGGCACCTACTACCATACCCCGTTCAAAGGCAATATTTTGTCTTGCCCATTCACCCTCTGAATGGCACACATACACTTATCCATGTCTCAATTGTCTCAAGGCTTAAAAATCCTTCTTTAACCTGTCTCCTCCCCTTCATCTACACTGATTGAAGAGGATTTAACAAGTTACATCAATAAAGGATCATATCTTTCACCTTTAATTTACCTGGTCAGTTTATCTCATGGAAAGAGGAGGTGTTCTTAATGTTTTGTATACTCAGTGTATATGAGTGTGAATACATGAGCTTGTTTGTGTGATGGTGTGTGATGGTGTCAGGAGTGAGTGTGTTAAATTCTCTTAGCATTTGTGACAAATGGATGACCTGTGAAAGAGTAGGTTCGTCAGTGGCCTGTCTCTCACACTGCATTCTAAAGAGGCAATATATCAATCGGACGAGGTCTCAACACTGCCCTCTCTCTCACTTTGGCATTTGGTATTTTATTAGGATCCCCATCAGCTGTTGCAAAAGCAGCAGCTACTCTTCCTGTGGTCCACACAAAACATGAAACATAACACAGAATAACATTGAACAGCTCAAGGACATAACTACATACATTTACTACGGACATCTTCATTTCTTTTTCTCTCTTTCTTTGTATCTCTCTCTATCTTTCTGTGTGGTGTGTCTCTTTCTTTCTCTCTATTTGGTGTTGAATGGGGATGAGGCAGAGACTGTAGGGGAGATGGAGAGAGCGAGAGAGACAGATAAAGAAAGAGAACATCCCCCGCTTATACCTCTCTTTTCCATAGTGTCTTCCAGAGAAAGGGGCCCCCTTTTCACGTGTCTCTGCGAAGCCTTTTATACGTGATCCCTTGTTGTACCCCCCCCAGTCTCTCTCCAACACTCAGAACAGACACACCACACAGCACAATGTCACAATCTACTATATAAGACCATGCATGCTTCATTTGGTCATTTTAGAATCTTTGCAAGGTATTAACATGGAACCTGTTATTTCACAAAGGGCAATGTGAATGCAATGTGAATTTGACAAATTCAAAAAGTGTTATGGAGGATTCACTGAGTGTGTTTTTTATCACGTGCATGGTGTGAGTGCATTGTATGTCAATTACGTGTGTGTGTGTGTATATAAGTTTGTTTGTGTGTGTGTTTGTTGTGTGTGTGTGTGTGTGTGTGTGTGTGTGTGTGTGTGTGTGTGTGAGAAATTATAGTTAATTTAATAATAGAGGTGTTGTTGCATATTGTAACTGTTTATAGCCTAAGCTATGATGACCTGTTATAGCCTAAGCTATGATGGCCTGTTATAGCCTAAGCTTTGATGACTTATTATAGCCTAAGCTATGATGACCTGTTATAGCCTAAGCTATTATAACCTGTTATAGCCTGAGCTATTATAACCTGTTATAGCCTAAGCTATAAGGGTTCCAAAAGGATTCTTCGACTTTCCCCATAGGAGAACCCTTTTTGGTTCCAGCTAGAACTATTTTGGGTTCCATGTAGAATCCTCTGGGGAAAGGGTTCTACGTGGAACCCTTTCCCCAGACGAGCTAAACTACTTCTATGCTCGCTTCGAAGCAAATAACACTGAAACATGCATGAGAGCATCAGCTGTTCCAGAAGACTGTGTGATCACACTCTCCGCAGCTGATGTAAGTAAGACCTTTAAACAGGTCAACATTCACAAGGCCGCAGGGCCAGGCGGATTACCAGGTGTGTACCGCGAGCATGCGCTGACCAACAGGCAAGTGTCTTCACTGACATTTTCAACCTCTCCCTGTCCGAGTCTGTAATACCAACATGTTTTAAGCAGACCACCATAGTGCCTGTGCCCAAGAACACAAAGGTAACCTGCCTAGATGACTACCGACCCATTGCACTCACGTCTGTAGCCATGAAGTGCTTTGAAAGGCTGGTCATGGCTCACATCAACACCATTATCCCAGAAACTCTAGACCCACTCCAATTTGCATACCGCCCCAACAGATCCACAGATGATGCATTCTCTATTGCACTCCACACTGCCCTTGACCACGTGGACAAAAGCAACACCTACTGTATGTGAGAATGCTATTCATTGACTACAGGTCAGCGTTCAAAACCATAGTGCCCTCAAAACTCATCAATAAGCTAAGGACTGGAGGACCCTAGGTCCAAACACCTCCCTCTGCAATTGACAGCCTATAGGGAGGAGGTCAGCGACCTGGCCATGTGATGCCAGGACAACAACCTCTCCCTCAACGTGATCAAGACAAAGGAGATGATTGTGAACTACAGGAAAAAGAGGACCGAGCACGCCCTCATTCTCATCGAGGGGGCTGCATTGGAGCAGGTTCAGAGCTTCAAGATCCTTGGTGTTCACATCACCAATAAACTAACATGGTCCAAGCACACCAAACAGTCGTGAAGAGGGCACGGCAAAACCTATTCCCCCTCAGGAGACTGAAAATATTTGGTATACTCAGATCCTCAAAAGGTTCTACAGCTGCACCATCGAGAGCTGGTTGCATCACTGCCTGGTATGGCAACTGCTTGGCCTCCGACCGCAAGGCACTACAGAGGGTAGTGCGTACGGCCCAGTACATCACTGGGGCCAAGCTTCCTGCCATCCAGGACCTCTATACCAGGCAGTGTCAGAGGAAGGCCCTAAAAATTGTCAAAGACTCCAGCCACCCTAGTCATAGACTGTTCTATCTGCTACCGCAAGGCAAGCAGTACCGAAGCACCAGGTCTAGATCCAAAAGGCTTCTCAACAGCTTTAACCCCCAAGCCATAAGACTCCTGAACACCTAATCAAATGCCTACTGAGACTATTTGCATTGCCCCCCCCCCTTTAGACCGCTGCTACTCTCTGTTGTTATCATCTATACATAGTCACTTTAATAACTCTACCTTCATGTACAAATTACCTCAACTAACCGGTGCCCCCGCACAGTCACTCTATACTGGTACCCCCCTGTATATGGTCTCACTATTGTTATTTTACTGCTACTCTTTAATTACTTGGGGCGGCAGGGTAGCCTAGTGGTTAGAGCATTGGACTAGTAACCGGAAGGTTGCAAATTCAAACCCCCGAGCTGACAAGGTACAAATCTGTCATTCTGCCCCTGAACAGGCAGTTAACCCACTGTTCCCAGGCCGTCATTGAAAATAAGAATTTGTTCTTAACTGACTTGCCTAGTTAAATAAAGGTAAAATAAATAATAAAAACTTGTTACTTATATTTCTTATCTGTATTTATTTAACTGCATTGTTGGTTAAGGGCTCGTAAGCATTTCAATGTAATGTCTATTTGCATTCGACTCATGTGACTAATACAATCTGATTTTATTTGAAAAGGTTTCTACCTGGAACCAAAAGGGTTCTACATGGAAACAAAAGGGTTCTACATGGAACCAAAAGGGTTCTACATGGAACCAAAATGTTTCTACCTGGAACCAAAAGGGTTCTACATGGAAACAAAAAGGGTTCTTCAAAGGGTTCTACCACGGAGACCACCGAAGAGCCCTTATTGACTGTAGACAGCACCATTTGTCTAATAGTGTGCAGTGCTGAAGTGGCTGCAGAAGAGACTGTGAAACTGGAGAAGTGGCTAGAGCTATGGTATTGTGCCCCAGGCTTAAGGCCACCTGACTGAAAGACTGACTAATATACAGTATCTGTTAGGAGAGCGTGTCACTTTGTAATGGGACTGACCCTAATAAAAACGGACTAGTTGGCATTTTATGTAAGGCTGTGTTACTGTGAGGAGGATCCTGAAGCTGAAGTCATACTGTAAGTGTGTGTGTGTGTGTGTGTGTGAGAGAGAGAGAGAGAGAGAGACAGAGAGAGAGAGACAGAGAGAGAGAGACAGAGAGCTAGAGAGAGAGTGTGTGTGTGGCTTGGGTCACACTAGCATCCCTATATACTCCCTACAGAGGAGGATGGTGAGAGTTTGACAGCCTTTCCTGCAGCCATTTCAGTATTGTACTTTGTGCTATCTACAGTCAATAAGGGTTCTTCAGTTGTTTCGGATTTTAGGCTACGTTTCTGTAGAAACACTTTGTGACATCTGCTTATGTAAAAAGGGATTTACAAATACATTTCATTGTAATGTCTGGAATGGAATGGATGGAACCTAGTCAAACAAGTGGTTTCCTTATGTTTAATGTGTTTGTGTAGAAACTATTGGTCGCTAAATCCGGAGAAATTACAGACCATGTAAAAAACTATTGGTCAATAAATCTAGACGGACCCTGTTGAAACGGTTGGCTGGTATTCCCTCACCCGTCTGAGCGGTCGGCTGGTATGACCTTACCAGTCTGAGCGGTCGGCTGGTATAACCTCACCCGTCTGAGCGGTTGTCTGATATGCCCTCACCCGTCTGAGAGGTTGTCTGCTATGACCTCACCCATCTAAGCGGTTGTCTGGTATGCCCTCACCCGTCTGAGCGGTTGTCTGGTATGACCTCACCCGTCTGAGAGGTTGTCTGGTATGCCCTCACCCGTCTGCCAGGTTGTCTGGTATGCCCTCACCCGTCTGAGAGGTTGTCTGGTATGACCTCACCCGTCTAAAGCGGTTGTCTGGTATGACCTCACCCGTCTGAGAGGTTGTCTGGTATGCCCTCACCCGTCTGAGCGGTTGTCTGGTATGCCCTCACCCGTCTAAAAGCGGGTCTGGTATGCCCTCACCCGTCTGAGCGGTTGTCTGGTATGACCTCACCCGTCTGAGCGGTTGTCTGGTATGCCCTCACCCGTCTGAGCGGTTGTCTGGTATGCCCTCACCCGTCTGAGCGGTTGTCTGGTATGACCTCACCCGTCTGAGCGGTTGTCTGGTATGACCTCACCCGTCTGAGAGGTTGTCTGGTATGCCCTCACCCGTCTAAGAGGTTGTCTGGTATGCCCTCATCCGTCTAAGAGGTTGTCTGGTATGACCTCACCCGTCTGAGCGGTTGTCTGGTATGCCCTCACCCGTCTGAGCGGTTGTCTGGTATGCCCTCACCCGTCTAAGAGGTTGTCTGGTATGCCCTCACCCGTCTGAGAGGTTGTCTGGTATGCCCTCACCCGTCTGAGAGGTTGTCTGGTATGCCCTCACCCGTCTGAGAGGTTGTCTGGTATGCCCTCACCCGTCTGAGAGGTTGTCTGGTATGCCCTCACCCGTCTGAGAGGTTGTCTGGTATGCCCTCACCCGTCTGAGAGGTTGTCTGGTATGCCCTCACCCGTCTGAGAGGTTGTCTGGTATGCCCTCACCCGTCTGAGAGGTTGTCTGGTATGACCTCACCCGTCTAAGAGGTTGTCTGGTATGCCCTCACCCGTCTAAGAGGTTGTCTGGTATGCCCTCACCCGTCTGAGAGGTTGTCTGGTATGCCCTCACCCGTCTGAGAGGTTGTCTGGTATGCCCTCACCCGTCTGAGCGGTTGTCTGGTATGACCTCACCCGTCTAAGAGGTTGTCTGGTATGCCCTCACCCGTCTAAGAGGTTGTCTGGTATGCCCTCACCCGTCTAAGAGGTTGTCTGGTATGCCCTCACCCGTCTGAGCGGTTGTCTGGTATGCCCTCACCCGCCTGAGCGGTTGTCTGGTATGCCCTCACCCGTCTGAGAGGTTGTCTGGTATGCCCTCACCCGTCTAAGAGGTTGTCTGGTATGCCCTCACCCGTCTAAGAGGTTGTCTGTTATGCCCTCACCCGTCTGAGCGGTTGTCTGGTATGCCCTCACCCGTCTGAGCGGTCGGCTGTGAATACCGTCACCCGCTATATACTTATAACTGATTTGTCAGGTACTGCCCACTATAGTGCTGTCCGGTTAGAACATGATGTTGAGGCCCATCACTGTACTCTTGATAGTCACCACACACACACACACACACACAGACACACACACACACACACACACACACACACACACACACACACACACACACACACACACACACACACACACACACACACACACACACACACACACACACACACACACACACACACACACACAGCTGTTTCCATTTGAAGATGATTTTGGTCATCTGAATGACTTGGAACCTTATTGTTGTGGTTATTTCAATGCACGCACAACGTTCAGACACTCCTGTTACTGTCAACAATAAAAAGTCATCAGAAACATGATGTCTTCTCCATTCAGACGACGATAACACTCTGACCTGAGTGGGCGGGTGCATTTCCAAGCGCTCTGATTGGTTGGGAACGGCAGGGCTATGATGGGTGAGGGATAACTAAGGTAACAAGAGAAACTGAAGGGACTGTAAGGGGGAGTTAGGTAGAGAGGAGAGGAGCAAGACGGCTTTTTTTACAGTTTGACTCCGTTCCATTTATTCCAGTCCATCCTCCTATAGCTCCTCCCATCAGCCTCCTCTGGCCCTTATAAATATCAAGATTTATATGATTTATCTTTGGTGTAAAAGGTGTACAGTCAACAAGTGCAGAGCCCAGAGGTTAACACACGATAAAAACATGCACTAACCACTGTCTCAAAGGAATCAAATCTCTATTACGTGGTTGAAGCGTGCTTCTGAACAATCAGTTACTAGCATTGGGTTAGTAACTGAAAGGTTGCTGGATTCAATCCCTGAGCTGACAAAGTAAAAATCTGTCGCTCTGAACAAGACAGGTATCCCACTGTTCCCCGGTAGGCCATCATTGTAAGTAAGAATTTGTTCTTAATAACTGACTTGCCTTGTTAAATAAATCAAATGAAGAACAGGAATGTGTCTGCAAGAGAGCTGGTGGTAGCTCTGTCCTGTGTGACCCAGTAGGCCCACCCCTGGTAAATACAGGCTTGGATGTTCAAAAATACATGTTCTCCATGTTCAAAAATACCCATTGCTGGGTTCTTATATGAGGAGTTAGTTAATATAGCTACTGTAGGGTTGCAGTCCCTCAGGACTCTCTCGTTTGGTTCTTGTTAGCAGTTTTCTTCATTTGATTCCATAGAAAGTCTGTCCTATTATTCCATCGAATTGTACCCACATTTCATCTGCAGTGCATACATAACTCTCTGAAAGTACTTCACCCAACACAACACAACATGCATAGACATGTATTTGTTTATTTATATTTAACCTTTATTTAACAAGGCAAGTCAGTTAAGAACAAATTCTTATTTACAATGACGGCCTACCCCGGCAAAACCCTAACCCAGATGACGCTGGGCTAATTGTGTGCCGCCCTATGGGACTCTCAATCACAGCCGGTTGTGATACAGGCTGGAATCGAACCAGGGTCCGTAGTAACGCCTCTAGCACTAAGATGCAGTGCCTTAGACTGCTGCGCCACCGTGTAAATGCACCATGTTCAATAGAATACATAATTCCCTTTGGCGTTGTTGAAGCCTTTCAGTCAGTGTTGAGCATTCTGGAAAAGATATCCAAACTGGGTTCGGTAGGATCACTGATGTGGAAGATATCCAAACTGGGTTCGGTAGGATCACTGATGTGGAAGATATCCAAACTGGGTTCGGTAGGATCACTGATGTGGAAGATATCCAAACTGGGTTCGGTAGGATCACTGATGTGGAAGATATCCAAACTGGGTTCGGTAGGATCACTGATGTGGAAGATATCCAAACTGGGTTCGGTAGGATCACTGATGTGGAAGATATCCAAACTGGGTTCGGTAGGATCACTGATGTGGAAGATATCCAAATAGGATCATTGATGTGGAAGATATCCAAACTGGGTTCGGTAGGATCACTGATGTGGAAAATATCCAAACTCGGTTCGATAGGATCACTGATGTGGAAGATATCCAAACTGGGTTCGGTAGGATCACTGATGTGGAAGATATCCAAACTGGGTTCGGTAGGATCACTGATGTGGAAGATATCCAAACTGGGTTCGGTAGGATCACTGATGTGGAAAATATCCAAACTGGGTTGTAGGATCACTGATGTGGAAAATATCCAAACTGGGTTCGGTAGGACCACTGATGTGGAAGATATCCAAACTGGGTTCGGTAGGATCACTGATGTGGAAGATATCCAAACTGGGTTCGGTAGGATCACTGATGTGGAAGATATCCAAACTGGGTTTGGTAGGATCACTGATGTGGAAGATATCCAAACTGGGTTCGGTAGGATCACTGATGTGGAAGATATCCAAACTGGGTTCGATAGGATCACTGATGTGGAAGATATCCAAACTGGGTTCGGTAGGATCACTGATGTGGAAGATATCCAAACTGGGTTTGGTAGGATCACTGATGTGGAAGATATCCAAACTGGGTTCGGTAGGATCACTGATGTGGAAGATATCCAAACTGGGTTCGGTAGGATCACTGATGTGGAAGATATCCAAACTGGGTTCGGTAGGATCACTGATGTGGAAGATATCCAAACTGGGTTCGGTAGGATCACTGATGTGGAAGATATCCAAACTGGGTTCGGTAGGATCATTGATGTGGAAGATATCCAAACTGGGTTCGGTAGGATCACTGATGTGGAAAATATCCAAACTCGGTTCGATAGGATCACTGATGTGGAAGATATCCAAACTGGGTTCGGTAGGATCACTGATGTGGAAGATATCCAAACTGGGTTCGGTAGGATCACTGATGTGGAAGATATCCAAACTGGGTTCGGTAGGATCACTGATGTGGAAAATATCCAAACTGGGTTCGGTAGGATCACTGATGTGGAAAATATCCAAACTGGGTTCGGTAGGATCACTGATGTGGAAAATATCCAAACTGGGTTCGGTAGGATCACTGATGTGGAAAATATCCAAACTGGGTTCGGTAGGACCACTGATGTGGAAGATATCCAAACTGGGTTCGGTAGGATCACTGATGTGGAAGATATCCAAACTGGGTTCGGTAGGATCACTGATGTGGAAGATTTGATGTAATTAAGTAGCTAAGGACTGCCATCTACTGGGCATTGAATAAAATTGTTCCATCGAAATTATTTGCTTTTTGTGCCAACACTGACCACTGCGTGGCGATAATTTAACATGTCAGTGTGAGTATTGTGGAAAATCACTGCAAACTGCACAGTCATCCAGGTCACACCACAATATCTCATAGACTATGGTGGACAAGCATGATTTAAATATTTCACTGTAGTACAGAATATTTCACTGTAATACATGCAATAAAACCAATAAAATCCTATGTGAAGCTGTGTGTGTGTGTGTGTGTGTGTGTGTGTGTAAGGCATAGGAGGAGCCTTTATGGGAAAGCACAGTAAATTACTTCAATTTGAGTCAGAGAGAGAGAGAGAGAGAGAGAGAGAGAGAGAGAGAGAGAGAGAGAGAGAGAGAGAGAGAGAGAGAGAGAGAGAGAGAGAGAGAGAGAGAGAGAGAGAGAGAGAGAGACTTTTATTGTTTATTATCTAGTTCACTTGCTTTGGCAAAGTTAACATATGTCACCCATGCAAATAAAGCCTTTAAATTGAATTGAAAGTGAATTCTGAGAGAGAGAGAGAAAGATGTGGCTAGAGTTTTCTCTGGATAAAAGGCGGTGTGACAGGTCTTAAAAAGGAGAGGGCGGTGCATTCATTACCAAGCCGACACTGGGGTGGATACGCCACAGTGTGGATGGCCAGAGACCCCACTCCTTCCTGTCTGACTCCGACATGCCTTATTGTCTGAGCTCTGTCATCACCACACATTGTAGAATAATAGTGAAGACATCAAAACTATGAAAAACACATATGGAATCATGTAGTAACTAAAAAACTGTTAAACAAATCAAAATATATGTTATATTTGAGATTCTTCAAAGTAGCCACCCTTTGCCTTGATGAAGGTTTGCACACGCTTGGCATTCTCTCAACCAGCTTCATGAGGTAGTTACCTGGAATGCATTTCAATTAACAGGTGGGCCTTGTTAAAAGTTAATTGTGGAATTTCTTTCTTTCTTAATGCATTTGAGCAAATCACTTGTGTTGTGACCAGGTAGGGGAGGTATACAGAAGACAGCCCTATTTGGTAAAAGACCACGTCCATATTATGGCAAGAACAGCTCAAATCAGCAAAGATTGACAGTCCATCATTACTTTAAGACATGAAGGTCAGTCAATCCAGAACATTTAAAGAACTTTGAAAGTTTCTTCAAGTTCAGATGTAAAAACCATCAAGTGCTATGATGAAACTGGCTCTCATGAGGACCACCACAGGAAAGGAAGACCCAGAGTTACTACTGCTGCAGAGGATAAGTTCATTAGAGTTACCAGCCTCAGAAATTGCAGCCCAAATAAATGCCTCACAGAGTTCAAGTAACAACATCAACTGTTCATAGGAGACTGAGTGAATCAGGCCTTCATGGTTGAATTGCTGCAAAGAAACCACTACTAAAGGACACCAATAAGAAGAAAAGACTTGCTTGGGACAAGAAACACGAGCAATGGACATTAGACTGGTGGAAATCTGTTGTGATGAGTTGGACCGCAGAGTGAAGGAAAAGCAGCCAACAAGTGCTCAGCATATGTGGGAACTCCTTCAAGACTGTTAGAAAAGCATTCCAGGTGAATCTGGTTGAGAGAATACCAAGAGCGTGCAAAGTTGTCATCAAGGCAAAGGGTGGCTACTTTGAAGAATCTAAAACATAGAATATATTTTGATTTGTTTAACACTTTTTTGGTCACTACATGATTCCATGTGTTTTTCATAGATTTGATGTCTTCACTGTTATTCTACAATGTAGAAAATTGTCCAAATAAAGAAAAACCCTTGAATGAGTAGGTGTGTGTAAACTTTTGACTGGTACTGTATATTGGGCAGCAGCCTCTAAAGCTACTCAGTAGGAGTGTCTAAACTTTTGACTGGTACTGTATACAGGGCAGTAGCCTCTAAAGCTACTCAGTAGGAGTGTCTACACTTTTGACTGGTACTGTATATAGGGCAGCAGTCTCTAAAGCTATTCAGTAGGAGTGTCTAAACTTTTGACTGGTACTGTATACAGGGCAGTAGCCTCTAAAGCTACTCAGTAGGAGGGCTGATCTAGCATCCATTTGGTCTTTTAGATCATAATGAATAAGATTATATGGACCTGATCCCAGATCAGCACTCCTACTCTGAGATGCTTTATTCATAATAATAATATTGATTGTCTTAACTCGGTCTTCACCCCAAAGCTTCTCTGTCCTAAACCAAAACCACTGATTCAGGATCAGAACACCTCATCCCTGGTCCTGTGTGGCTCAGTTGGTAGAACATGGACCTTGCAACATTGAGACTGTAGGTTTGACTTCTGGTGGCACCCATATGTAAAATATATGCACGCATGAGTTTAGGCCTACCAGAATTCTACGTGCAGAGAAAATGTGTGCTTCGGGAATTGCATAGTCTATACCAGGGATCATCAACTAGATTCAGTTGCAGGGCGATTTTTTTTCTTGGGTGGGGGGCCGGAACATAATTACAAATAATTAGTCATCTGCAAATTGACCGCAAGAAGCCCAAACAGATGTTTGCCTAAAACAATCATTTCAAACCTGGCTTACATTTGTATACCATCACGTATCTATTATGCGTGGGAATACTTGTGAACAGATTTCTTAAAATAAAATCACTTGAAGCTTGATTTCCTGGTGTTTTTACAGTTTTTATGTAAAAGTTTTTTGTTGTTGTTCAGAACACTTTCTGTCTATATTTGGCCCCCATTCTGCTCGTGGGCCGCCAGTTGGGGAACCCTGCTCTGTACGCTGTATCCAGCAGTATCTGTGGAATTTCTGAAGGACCGCGCAGGCGCACTAGGGAGATCGCCTTTGAGTCCAGTGCGGCAGGAAAAGCCAGAGGAGACGTCGTGGAGATTGAGGGTTAGGAGAGCAAAACAGTTATAAAGGAAAAAAAGGACAATTGCTTCCGTTTACTGAACACCATCCTCAAAATATGAATTTAGCTATGCCTGTAAATAGAAGTCGGGTAAATGGGCGAGCAGTTTCGTAGATAGCCTCCAGTAGACTAACGTTTCGTCTATGCTTGCTTGGCAAACTGAAGATAATGTCAGGGAATGGCTGAAAATCCCTAAACTCGTCTACTGCAGTTGCCTGGCTGGAATTCTCTTCTCGTACTGAAAATATCGGACACATGGAAATAAAAACGGTTAGCTTGTAACCGTGGGAAGCATCCACAACACATCTGGGTGTGAGGAATTCCAGTCGGTCTTCGGTTCGGAAACGCATTCGAAGTTTGAACGTAAAGAGACTTTGCTGCATTGAATTCCTTTTCACGGGATGTCATCTGCCGCCGACAGAATTCCACGAGTTAACTGACCATCTGCCTCTCTGTAACGGAGGCCGAGCGAGCCAGGCGTAAAGATGGGTGATGCGGCACATACCAAGGGGTTGAGACGAACCTTTATCGTCCCCTCGATCAAGGCGTTTGATCACTATGATTTCACAAGGGCTAAAATATCCTGTAGCTTCACATGGCTTGTGGCCAAAGCCTTTGGCTCAGGTAGGTGGCGCCTTTTGTTGTATTCTCAATATTGGTGTGGAAATGTGTAACATTTTATGCAAAATGTTGACAAATTGTGTCAGGGTGCACATCATCATAAGAGGGCCAATCATGATTGGTAACCGCGATATTTCTGAGGGGCCTATAGAGCATCTATGATCTGTGTTAAGAATTTGTTATTCGGCTCCAAGGTCCTTGATGAAACATCATCTAGACTTCACCACGCGCGAATGCGACCATGAAACACGCTAATTAGTCATTTTATTAGTCACATCTGGGCGCTCTAATTGACGTTGTGTCTGAGGGGAAGCACACGTGTGGGATGACTAACTGTTGCTCATGGGCGTTGGGCGTTGTTTACCTACCCTCTGGCACCTGCATGGATGTCTGTGACATTCGATTGATTAGCTATTGCAGCTGGTTCCTGGTGTTCACAGCAATGGCCCCATGCCCTACAGGTTGTTGGACCATCTGAACAGTATTAGAAAGAGCATTCCATGTGATTTGACCATTGACAATGACACACTTTGTTTACATACTCATCTCATATGTATATACTGTACTCAATACCATCTACTGCATCTTGCCTATGCTGCTCTGTACCATCACTCATTCATATATCTTTATGTACATATTCTTTATCCCCTTACACTTGTGTGTACAAGGTAGTAGTTTTGGAATTGTTAGTTAGATTACTCATTAATTATTACTGCATTGTCGGAACTAGAAGCACAAGCATTTCGCTACACTCGCATTAACATCTGCTAACCATGTGTATGTGACAAATAAAATTTGATTTGAGTTGTCACTTCACTGGGTGAAGAGGCAGCACTTAAGCTATATTAAAGGCTTTCGATGGGGCCTCCAGTGTGGCTGGGGAAAGCCTTGGTCTGCAGACTGTAGCCAGAGCAGCCCTAACTGGCTCATTGGCTCTGGGGTTGGTTGGAGGGGGACTGACTCCAGCTCTTTAATTCATGTTTTTAACTGGGCTACACACTAACTACAATCGACTAAGGCAGCTGAACATGACTAGAAAGCTCCTCTTATAGTTTCCAGCATGATGTTTGTAAACTAAGCTTTTCTCAAGTGTATAAATTGGTGGAAAACCCTCACTAGAAGCGCATGGCGTTAACTGCAGGCCTCACCTCATGACTTATTCCTAGAGAATTGCATGCTCATAGCATAGCAGGACTGGGCAGATTTGATTTCTTCCTGTCCCTCCCGGTGACACATATTACTGCTCCCTTCCTGCACCAATACAGAGAACTGGCCCAATTCATCAGTACAGTCTACACACACAGCTATGTTTGGCCTAGTTACTATGGCTGTGACAGTAGTTTGACCCACAAAATGCTGAACATGTGCATGTATGTGTAACCGATGTGAAATGGCTAGCTAGTTAGTGGGGTGCGCGCTAATAGCGTTTCAATCGGTGACGTCACTCGCTCTGAGAAGTTGTCCCCCTTGCAGAGGATTTTGTGGAGCGATGGGTACCCATGCTTTGTGGGTGTTAGTTGTTGATGTGTGCAGAGGGTCCCTGGTTCGAGGAGAGGGACGGAAGCCATACTGTTACATACGTACACTTACACAAAGTGCTGACAATGTGCGTGTAATAAATCCAAATCAAATCCAAATCAAATGTTATTTGTCACATACACATGGTTAGCAATATTAGTGCGAGTGTAGCGAAATGCTTGTGCTTCTAGTTCCGACAATGCAGTAATAACCAACAAGTAATCTAGCTAACAATTCCAAAACTACTCCCTTATAGACACAAGTGTAAGGGGATAAAGAATATGTACATAAGATATATGAATGAGTGATGGTACAGAGCGGCATAGGCAAGATACAGTAGATGGTATTGAGTGCAGTATATACATATGAGATGAGTATGTAAACAAAGTGGCATAGTTCAAAGTGGCTAGTGATACATGTATTACATAAAGATGCAGTAGATGATATAGAGTACAGTATATACGTATACATATGAGATGAATAATGTAGGGTATGTAAACATTATATTAGGTAGCATTGTTTAAAGTGGCTAGTGATATATTTTACATCATTTCCCATCAATTCCCATTATTAAAGTGGCTGGAGTTGAGTCAGTGTGTTGGCAGCAGCCACTCAATGTTAGTGGTGGCTGTTTAACAGTCTGATGGCCTTGAGATAGAAGCTGTTTTTCAGTCTCTCGGTCCCAGCTTTGATGCACCTGTACTGACCTCGCCTTCTGGATGATAGCGGGGTGAACAGGCAGTGGCTCGGGTGGTTGTTGTCCTTGATGATCTTTATGGCCTTCCTGTGACATCGGGTGGTGTAGGTGTCCTGGAGGGCAGGTAGTTTGCCCCCGGTGATGCGTTGTGCAGACCTCACTACCCTCTGGAGAGCCTTACGGTTGTGGGCGGAGCAGTTGCCGTATCAGGCGGTGATACAGCCCGACAGGATGCTCTCGATTGTGCATCTGTAGAAGTTTGTGAGTGCTTTTAGTGACAAGCCGAATTTCTTCAGCCTCCTGAGGTTGAAGAGGCGCTGCTGCGCCTTCTTCACGATGCTGTCTGTGTGGGTGGACCAATTCAGTTTGTCTGTGATGTGTACGCCGAGGAACTTAAAACTTACTACCCTCTCCACTACTGTTCCATCGATGTGGATAGGGGGATGTTCCCTCTGCTGTTTCCTGAAGTCCACAATCATCTCCTTAGTTTTGTTGACGTTGAGTGTGAGGTTATTTTCCTGACACCACACTCCGAGGGCCCTCACCTCCTCCCTGTAGGCCGTCTCGTCGTTGTTGGTAATCAAGCCTACCACTGTTGTCGTCCGCAAACTTGATGATTGAGTTGGAGGCGTGCGTGGCCACGCAGTCGTGGGTGAACAGGGAGTACAGGAGAGGGCTCAGAACGCACCCTTGTGGGGCCCCAGTGTTGAGGATCAGCGGGGTGGAGATGTTGTTGCCTACCCTCACCACCTGGGGGCGGCCCGTCAGGAAGTCCAGTACCCAGTTGCACAGGGCGGGGTCGAGACCCAGGGTCTCGAGCTTGATGACGAGCTTGGAGGGCACTATGGTGTTAAATGCCGAGCTGTAGTCGATGAACAGAATTCTCACATAGGTATTCCTCTTGTCCAGATGGGTTAGGGCAGTGTGCAGTGTGGTTGAGATTGCATCGTCTGTGGACCTATTTGGGCGGTAAGCAAATTGGAGTGGGTCTAGGGTGTCAGGTAGGGTGGAGGTGATATGGTCCTTGACTAGTCTCTCAAAGCACTACACTTACACAAAATGCTGACAATGTGCATGTAGTACACTTACACAAAATGTTTTCCTCTTATGACTGATTCCAGAGGCATCTGTGGTTGTTGCTCTCCTGTGTGGCACTGGATCATTGACGAGGTGACTGACTGCTCTGTGTGTGTGTGTGTGTGTGTGTGTGTGTGTGTGCTTGCATGCACAAATGCTTTGCGAGCAGCTGTTCTAGAATGTGCTCTATACAGACAGCCCACTCCTGTCTCTGTAACATCTGTGGTGTTGGCATTTTGGAGACCCAGTCGGTGACAACATTTGTCTCCATTACATCACAACACAGGGGCCTGCCGGTGGGATCCTTGGGATGTCCCTACCCTGAACGTTAACCAACATTAGTCTCATCTTGTGTGTACTTATTAGCCACAATCAATGTGAGTGACAACAGCTCGGATCGTTTCTTTGGTCTGACTACATGGATGTTCGTACTGCATTGGAGAATAAGTAGTCTGACGTTAGTTTACACAGTGAGCAGCTGAACAAAAATGTTGCCTTTTGAAAACCACAGCTAAAATACATCTAGTTATTTCTCAACATTGTAGTCCAGTGCTTTGAATCAGACATTGTGAATTGCCGCTATAAGCTACAAGTTTCTAAGAATGCAATAACTGCATAGTAACAGAAAATTAATGTTGCTGACAGCTGTACATGTTTTAATGTTCCCTCGCTGTACTGTGCTCCAATTGGACGACTTCCTATGGTCGGCATAGTAAGGGTGGATATTCCAGGTCCCGTGTTTGGACTTCCTGTAATGCTCAACAGTTCTGCTCAACAGTTCTCCTGAACAGCTTCTACCCTCGAGCTATAAGACTGCTCAACAGTTCTTCAAACAGCTTCTACCCTCGAGCTATAAGACTGCTCAACAGTTCTTCAAATAGCTTCTACCCTCGACCTATAAGACTGCTCAACAGTTCTCCTGAACAGCTTCTACCCTCAAGCTATAAGACTGCTCAACAGTTCTTCAAACAGCTTCTACCCTCGAGCTATAAGACTGCTCAACAGTTCTCCTGAACAGCTTCTACCCTCGAGCTATAAGACTGCTCAACAGTTCTCCTGAACAGCTTCTACCCTGCGAGCTATAAGACTGCTCAACAGTTCTCCTGAACAGCTTCTACCCTCGAGCTATAAGACTGCTCAACAGTTCTCCTGAACAGCTTCTACCCTTCGAGCTATAAGACTGCTCAACAGTTCTCCTGAACAGCTTCTACCCTCGAGCTATAAGACTGCTCAACAGTTCTCCTGAACAGCTTCTACCCTTCGAGCTATAAGACTGCTCAACAGTTCTCCTGAACAGCTTCTACCCTCGAGCTATAAGACTGCTCAACAGTTCTTCAAACAGCTTCTACCCTCGAGCTATAAGACTGCTCAACAGTTCTTCAAACAGCTTCTACCCTTCGAGCTATAAGACTGCTCAACAGTTCTCCTGAACAGCTTCTACCCTCGAGCTATAAGACTGCTCAACAGTTCTTCAAACAGCTTCTACCCTCGAGCTATAAGACTGCTCAACAGTTCTCCTGAACAGCTTCTACCCTCGAGCTATAAGACTGCTCAACAGTTCTTCAAACAGCTTCTACCCTCGAGCTATAAGACTGCTCAACAGTTCTCCTGAACAGCTTCTACCCTCGAGCTATAAGACTGCTCAACAGTTCTCCTGAACAGCTTCTACCCTCGAGCTATAAGACTGCTCAACAGTTCTTCAAATAGCTACCCAGACTATTTCCATTTCCATTTTTTCTTCAAATTCTTGCACTGGCTCTGTGCACACTCACTGGACTCTATCCACACACAACACACACACACACACACACACTCACTGGACTCTATCCACACACTCTATCCACACACACACACACACACACACTCACTGGACTCTATCCACACACACACACACACACACACACACACACTCACTGGACTCTATCCACACACACACACTCACTGGACTCTACCCACACACACACACACACACACACACACACTCACCGGACTCTACCCACACACTCACTGGACTCTACCCACACACACACACACACTGGACTCTACCCACACACACACACACACACACACACACACACTCACTGGACTCTACCCACACACACACACACTCACTGAACTCTACCCACACACACACATGCTATACTGGCACTCCAACATACATGCACACTACATGTGCTCACACACACCAAACACACAAACACATGCATATTGACGCCACACACACACAAATTCACATATAGACACACTTTCTCAATCTTCACATACGCTGCTGCTACTCTGTTTATTACCTATCCTTATTGCCTAGTCACTTCTACCTACATGTACATGTTACCTCAACTACCTCGTAACCCTGCACATTGACTTGATACCGGTACTCCTTGGATACAGCCTCGTTATTGTTATTTTATTGTGTTACTATTTCCCTTTTTGCAAATTTGTCTTACTTTTTATCTCTGCGTTGTTGGGAAAGGGCTTGTAAGTAAGCATTTCACGGTAAAGTCTAGACCCGTTGTATTCTGTGCATGTGACAAATAAAATTAGATTTGATTTGAGGTCATAGGAGCTTTTGTCCATCCTCTCAGGGTTATGAGGTGGTTTTAAATTGGGGACAGACAGTTGTTGTTGTGACTAGATGCTGAAGTGGCTAGGTCTGGCTGTTGAGTGGTAAATGCCTGTTGTCTGAAATAGCCCCCTTCATCTCTCTGGGTGGGAACACAGTAACGATTAGGTTTGCTTCTGACCTCCCCCTCTGAAGAATGAGTATTACTAAGTGGATGTATAGATGTAGGAACTTCATTTGAGCCAGTTTGCTCCTGCAGGAAATTCGATCCTGCAGCGACAGGACATTTGAAATATTATGTGGATTATTAATGGACATTTTTTGTAGGGGTTGATACATCTATTTTTGTTAGGGCAAATCAAGTCTGACATTTTAATGTGAGAATTAGAAACTTTAGAAGCCTTTTTATCCTTGAATATACTACAAGTTGTAGGAAAATTCAGCAATAAAATAGTGATCAAATTCAGATCCTACATCTGTTGGGGTGAAGAGTCCTCACTTAGCCATGTAGCCTCCTACACCTCTGTATGAATTAATCAAAGGATACTTCTTACCAGTCTATGGGCTACTATTGACCATTCTATTGACCATTCTGTTGACCATTCTATTGACCATTCTATTGACCATTCTATTGACCATTCTGTTGACCATACTGTTGACCATACTATTGACCATTCTATTGACCATACTATTGACCATTTATATAGGTCGTTATCAATAAAACATCACAATATCAATCAATCAAATTGATTTATAAAGCCCTTTTAAGGTGCAGAGCATTTGATTTGGCTGCTTGGGGGCAAGGAGACCCGCAGCTCCACTAAAACTATTTGGTTGTAATATCATCACCTCTTGAAGAGCCTAGTCAGAACTACACATTTCAGATTATTCCATGAAAAACAGTTGCACACATTGAGCTCTATCATCAGAGATCTAGACATACAGCAAGGAACTGCATGCTTTTCATGATCAGTAAAGCTCAATGGATCACCTCAATTCAGATACGTCAGGGTAGCCTCATATCTCTCCATATTGGCCACCATTAATTGGATATTTGAGTGATATAAAATAAAGTGAACTATACCTGACAGGTATGAGTAGTTTAGGTTATTTCCCATCCTTTGTGGGGTCTGCCTGTCATGCAGCAGAAGGGCACATTTGCCAATATATCATTACTGTTGGCTGATAATGTATTTTATTTATTTATTTTTTTACCCCGTTTTCTACCCAATTTCGTGGTATCCAATTGTTTAGTAGCTACTATCTTGTCTCATCGCTACAACTCCCGTACGGGCTTGGGAGAGACGAAGGTTGAAAGTCATGCGTCCTCCGATACACAACCCAACCAAGCCCCACTGCTTCTTAACACAGCGCGCATCCAACCCGGAAGCCAGCCGCACCAATATGTCGGAGGAAACACTGTGCACCTGGCAACCTTGGTTAGCGCGCACTGCGCCCGGCCCGCCACAGGAGTCGCTGGTGCGCGATGAGACAAGGATATCCCCACCGGCCAAACCTTCCCTAACCCGGAGAGAAATAATCCTATAATTCCTATAATAACTACAACCTAAAACTCCTTACCTGGGAATATTGAAGACTCATGTTAAAAGGAACCACCAGCTCTCATATGTTCTCATGTTCTGAGCAAGGAACTGAAACGTTAGCTTTCTTACATGTGACATATTGCACTTTTACTTTCTTCTCCAACACTTTGTTTTTGCATTATTTAAACCAAATTGAACATGTTTCATTATTTATTTGAGGCTAAATTGATTTGATTGATGTATTATATTAAGTTAAAATAAGTGTTCATTCAGTATTGTTGTAATTGTCATTATTACAAATAAATAAATTGGCCAATTAATCGGTATCTGCTTTTTTTTTGGGTCCTCCAGTAATCGGTATCGGTATCGGCGTTGAAAAATCATAATTGGTCGACCTCTAATAAATAAATAAATATATATATATATATATAATGCGTAGGTGTATCCAAACTTTTGATTGGTACTCTATACAGTGGGGCAAAAAAGTATTTAGTCAGCCACCAATTTTGCAAGTTCTCCCACTTAAAAAGATAAGAGAGGCCTGTAATTTTCATCATAGGTACACTTCAACTATGACAGACAAAATGAGAAAAAATATCCAGAAAATCACATAGTAGGATTTTTTCTGAATTTATTTGCAAATTATGGTGGAAAATAAGTATTTGGTCAATAACAAAAGTTTATCTCAATACTTTGTTACATACCCTTTGTTGGCAATGACAGAGGTCAAACGTTTTCTGTAAGTCTTCACAAGGTTTTCACACACTGTTGCTGGTATTTTGGCCCATTCCTCCATGCAGATCTCCTCTAGAGCAGTGATGTTTTGGGGCTGTTGCTGGGCAACACGGACTTTCAACTCCCTCCAAAGATTTTCTATGGGGTTGAGATCTGGAGACTGGCTAGGCCAATCCAGGACCTTGAAATGCTTCTTATGAAGCCACTCCTTCGTTGCCCAGGCGGTGTGTTTGGGATCATTGTCATGCTGAAAGACCCAGCCACCTTTCAATAAAATGCTAATGAATTACTTAAAAATCATACAATGTGATTTTCTGGATTTTTGTGTTAGATTCCGTCTCTCACAGTTGAAGTGTACCTATGATCAAAATTACAGACCTCTACATGCTTTGTAAGTAGGAAAACCTGCAAAATCGGCAGTGTATCAAATACTTGTTCTCCCCACTGTATACTTCACAAGTGACAGGCTAATATTGATACAGACTATTCTCCATTTAATCTTGTTTTTACACATACTAAATAATATATGCTTGACATTTGTTTTGATTTAGAATGGACCATTACCATGCACCGGTCTTGAAACGGAGGCAGGGAAAAATCCATGTCATCTATGCACTTAAATAGCGAATGAGGGACACTTTTCCCCATGGTTTATTTTCATGCCAGCCAGGTAGGCTATACTCCGGTTGTAAAGAGAAGCAATGTGCTTAATATTAGGAAAGTTGAGAAATAAATATCAAATCAAATCAAATTTTATTTGTCACATACACATGGTTAGCAGATGTTAATGCGAGTGTAGCGAAATGCTTGTGCTTCTAGTTCCGACAATGCAGTAATAACGAACAAGTAATCTAACCAACAATTCCAAAAAAACTACTGTCTTATACACAGTGTAAGGGGATAAGGAATATGTACATAAGGATATATGAATGAGTGATGGTACAGAGCAGCATAGGCAAGATACAGTAGATGATATCGAGTACAGTATATACATATGAGATGAGTATGTAAACCAAGTGGCATAGTTAAAGTGGCTAGTGATACGTGTGTTACATAAGGATGCAGTCGATGATATAGAGTACAGTATCTACGTATGCATATGAGATGAATAATGTAGGGTAAGTAACATTATATAAGGTAGCATTGTTTAAAGTGGCTAGTGATATATTTCCCATCAATTCCCATTATTAAAGTGGCTGGAGTAGAGTCAGTGTCATTGACAGTGTGTTGGCAGTAGCCACTCAATGTTAGTGGTGGCTGTTTAACAGTCTGGTGGCCTTGAGATAGAAGCTGTTTTTCAGTCTCTCGGTCCCAGCTTTGATGCACCTGTACTGACCTCGCCTTCTGGATGACAGCGGGGTGAACAGGCAGTGGCTCGGGTGGTTGATGTCCTTGATGATCTTTATGGCCTTCCTGTAGCATCGGGTGGTGTAGGTGTCCTGGAGGGCAGGTAGTTTGCCCCCGGTGATGCGTTGTGCAGACCTCACTACCCTCTGAGAGCCTTACGGTTGAGGGCGGTGCAGTTGCCATACCAGGCGGTGATACAGCCCGCCAGGATGCTCTCGATTGTGCATCTGTAGAAGTTTGTGAGTGCTTTTGGTGACAAGCCGAATTTCTTCAGCCTCCTGAGGTTGAAGAGGCGCTGCTGCGCCTTCCTCACGATGCTGTCTGTGTGAGTGGACCAATTCAGTTTGTCTGTGATGTGTATGCCGAGGAACTTAAAACTTGCTACCCTCTCCACTACTGTTCCATCGATGTGGATGGGGGTGTTCCCTCTGCTGTTTCCTGAAGTCCACAATCATCTCCTTAGTTTTGTTGACGTTGAGTGTGAGGTTATTTTCCTGACACCACACTCCGAGGGCCCTCACCTCCTCCCTGTAGGCCGTCTCGTCGTTGTTGGTAATCAAGCCTACCACTGTTGTGTCGTCCGCAAACTTGATGATTGAGTTGGAGGCGTGCATGGCCACGCAGTCGTGGGTGAACAGGGAGTACAGGAGAGGGCTCAGAACGCACCCTTGTGGGGCCCCAGTGTTGAGGATCAGCGGGGAGGAGATGTTGTTGCCTACCCTCACCACCTGGGGGCGGCCCGTCAGGAAGTCCAGAACCCAGTTGCACAGGGCGGGGTCGAGACCCAGGGTCTCGAGCTTGATGACGAGCTTGGAGGGTACTATGGTGTTGAATGCCGAGCTGTAGTCGATGAACAGCATTCTCACATAGGTATTCCTCTTGTCCAGATGGGTTAGGGCAGTGTGCAGTGTGGTTGAGATTGCATCGTCTGTGGACCTATTTGGGCGGTAAGCAAATTGGAGTGGGTCAAGGGTGTCAGGTAGGGTGGAGGTGATATGGTCCTTGACTAGTCTCTCAAAGCACTTCATGATGACGGATGTGAGTGCTACGGGGCGGTAGTCGTTTAGCTCAGTTACCTTAGCTTTCTTGGGAACAGGAACAATGGTGGCCCTCTTGAAGCATGTGGGAACAGCAGACTGGTATAGGGATTGATTGAATATGTCCGTAAACACACCGGCCAGCTGGTCTGCGCATGCTCTGAGGGCGCGGCTGGGGATGCCGTCTGGGCCTGCAGCCTTGCGAGGGTTAACACGTTTAAATGTCTTACTCACTTCGGCTGCAGTGAAGGAGAGACCGCATGTTTTCGTTGCAGGCCGTGTCAGTGGCACTGTATTGTCCTCAAAGCGGGCAAAAAAGTTATTTAGTCTGCCTGGGAGCAAGACATCCTGGTCCGTGACTGGGCTGGGTTTCTTCCTGTAGTCCGTGATTGACTGTAGACCCTGCCACATGCCTCTTGTGTCTGAGCCGTTGAATTGAGATTCTACTTTGTCTCTGTACTGGCGCTTAGCTTGTTTGATAGCCTTGCGGAGGGAATAGCTGCACTGTTTGTATTCAGTCATGTTACCAGACACCTTGCCCTGATTAAAAGCAGTGGTTCGTGCCTTCAGTTTCACACGAATGCTGCCATCAATCCAAGGTTTCTGGTTAGGGAATGTTTTAATCGTTGCTATGGGAACGACATCTTCAACGCACGTTCTAATGAACTCGCACACCGTATCAGCGTATTCGTCAATGTTGTTGTCTGACGCAATACGAAACATCTCCCAGTCCACGTGATGGAAGCAGTCTTGGAGTGTGGAGTCAGCTTGGTCGGACCAGCGTTGGACAGACCTCAGCGTGGGAGCTTCTTGTTTTAGTTTCTGTCTGTAGGCAGGGATCAACAAAATGGAGTCGTGGTCAGCTTTTCCGAAAGGGGGCGGGGCAGGGCCTTATATGCGTCGCGGAAGTTAGAGTAACAATGATCCAGGGTCTTTCCACCCCTGGTTGCGCAATCGATATGCTGATAAAATTTAGGGAGTCTTGTTTTCAGATTAGCCTTGTTAAAATCCCCAGCTACAATGAATGCAGCCTCCGGATAAATCGTTTCCAGTTTGCAGAGAGTTAAATAAAGTTCGTTCAGAGCCATCGATGTGTCTGCTTGGGGGGGATATATACGGCTGTGATTATAATCGAAGAGAATTCTCTTGGTAGATAATGCGGTCTACATTTGATTGTGAGGAATTCTAAATCAGGTGAACAGAAGGATTTGAGTTCCTGTATGTTTCTGTCATCACACCATGTCACGTTAGTCATAAGGCATACGCCCCCGCCCCTCTTCTTACCAGAAAGATGTTCGTTTCTGTCCGCGCGATGCATGGAGAAACCCTGCTGGCTGCACCGCTTCGGATAGCGTCTCTCCGGTTAGCCATGTTTCCGTGAAGCAGAGAACGCTGCAGTCTCTGATGTCCCTCTGGAATGCTACCCTTGCTCGGATTTCATCAACCTTGTTGTCAAGAGACTGGACATTGGCGAGAAGAATGCTAGGGAGTGGTGCACGACGTGCCCGTCTCCGGAGTCTGACCAGAAGACCGCTTCGTTTCCCTCTTTTTCTGAGTCGTTTTTTTGGGTCGCTGCATATAATCCACTCCGTTACACTGGTTGTAAGGCAGAACACAGGATCCGCATCGCGAAAAACATATTCTTGGTCGTACTGATGGTGAGTTGACGCTGATCTTATATTCAGTAGTTCTTCTCGGCTGTATGTAATGAAACCTAAGATGACCTGGGGTACTAGTGTAAGAAATAACACGTAAAAAAAACAAAAAACTGCATAGTTTCCTAGGAACGCGAAGCGAGGCGGCCATAGTAAGTAGAGGTCGACCGATTATGATTTTGCAACACCGATACCGATTATTGGAGGACTAAAAAAAGCTGATACCGATTAAATGGCCAATTTGTGTGTGTGTGTGTGTGTGTGTGTGTGTGTGTAATAATGACAATCACAACAATACTGAATGAACAATGAAAACTTTAATTTGAACTTAATATAATACATAAATAAAAATCTATTTAGTCTCAAATAAATAATGAAACATTCAATTTGGTTTGGTTTAAATAATGCAAAAACACAGTGTTGGAGAAGAAAGTAAAAGTGCAATATTGCAGCCACAGGTCCTTTTGATGCTGCACTCACGTAACAGGTGGTCAGCCTGCCACACAGTCTCCTCGTGAATTGCAATGTAATCGACCATAATCAGCATCCAAAAAGGCCAATAACTGATTGTTATGAAAACTTGAAATCGTCCCTGATTAATCGGCTAACCTCTAATAGTATGCCTATAGAAAGCTGAAGGGATCCTCTTTTTTTTTGTTTTCTCACGCAATTGCATAGCCTATAGAAATGTTGAGCAAACTGAGCTCATGGGCTCTCATGAAGTGTTTGATTCGATTTTTGATTACATTTGCATTGATATCAGAGTGATTAGAGGGACAATAGAGTGCTGAGTACCAGGCAGTTAGCAAGTTTGGTAGGCTACTAATGACCATCAGCAGCATCAGAGCTTGGAGAAGCCTAATTACCTTGACTAAACGGTCACGTGGAATTTGACTGCCTTCATGACTCGTGACTGCCGGTGTGGTGGTCATACGGTCACCGCAACAGACCTAAACATACACACTCACCTGAACGCATGCATGCACAAACTCTGCTCTAAGTTAGGGCTCCATGGACAGTTTTCTCAGCGTTGTCTCCTGAAAGGACAAAAACAAGTCTAATGACAGGTTTCCACTAGCAACCACTGACACGGTCACCGCAACAGACCTAAACACACACAGGCACACACACACTCAAACTCACATGCACAAACACACACACACAGGCCAGGAACACCGTCCTTGCCCCATACGCGCCCTTTCAACCCAACTGCCCCTCCGACTCAAAAACACTCACAGGACCCCCTGACTCATCATGTGAGAGAAGAGTAGAAAGTGGTGTAGTCTCTGAGGGCAGACTGCAGTACAGTATGTTGACATTGTTGAAGAGTAAATCCCATTTAAATCAACAGGATTAAGGCACGTACACACCTCAGAGACTGTATAAGTGGCCCAGGGCTTGGGCCTGTCCTACACACCTCACAGAGACTGTATAAGTGGCCCAAGGCTTGGGCCTGTCCTACACACCTCACAGAGACTGTTTAAGTGGCCCAGGGCTTGGGCCTGTCCTACACACCTCACAGAGACTGTATAAGTGGCCCAGGGCTTGGGCCTGTCCTACACACCTCACAGAGACGGTCTAAGTGGCCCAGGGCTTGGGCCTGTCCTACACACCTCACAGAGACTGTCTAAGTGGCCCAGGGCTTGGGCCTGTCCTACACACCATCAAGTGGCCCACACTCCATCAAGAGACACAGTCCTAGAGGAGCTGACTGTATTGTCAGTTATTGTGTGACCAAACTAACCTGTTCCTCTCTCCATCTACAGACACAGTCCCAGAGGAGCTGTCAGTTTTGTAGCCCACACTCAAAAAGGGTTCTTCAAAGGGTTCTCCTATGGGGACAGCCAAGGAACCCTTTTAGGTTTTAGATAGCTACAAAAAAGGTGCTATCCTCACACTAAACCCTCCTCTCCCTCCCTAGATGCACTCCCAGAGGAGCTGGGGTCTTATTATGTTCATCGTATCCCCAAACTAACCCATCCCTTCCTCTCTCCCTCCAAAGATGCGGTCCCTGAGGAGCTTTCTGACCCCTTCTACAGGGACCAGTACAGCCAGGAGCACCTGAAGCCCCCCGTGGCGTCCCTACTGCTGTCTGCAGAGCTCTACTGCCGGGCGGGTAGTCTCATCCTCCGCAGCGATGCCGTCAAACCCCTGCTGGGACACAACACCGTCATCCAGGCCCTGGCACAGAAGGGACTGTACGTCACAGACCAGGACCGACTGGTCACCGAGAGGGACCTGACCAGCACTCCTATACGCATGGTGAGGATGGAGAGCTGTCTGTCATGCACACACACCTTCTCTTTCTTTCATCCCCCTTTAATCTCTATTCCTTCTCTCTCTCTTTCACTCACACACTCATCCTCAATCTCTTTGTGTGTGTGCTCTAAGGTAAGGTTTGATGATAAGTTGGTTATTTGAATCAGCTGGGTAGTGCTTAGTGTTGTAACGGACCGTAGTTGATCTGTGATCCGTATGGATCACCCCCCACGGTTCGGCACACATGTGAACCGCAGATCAATTGCAAAGTTTAACCATCATAGTGTGAAACACAGTTTTACTGCCACGGTTACTTTTTAAAGTGATAATTCTCTAAATCTCGATGCAGAGCTGCAGTGAAAAGATAAAGACAAGACAGATGCTGTGTTTTACTCTGAAGCCTGAAGGTTGATTTGATGATTTTTTTTTTAAAGCAGTTGTGTGTTCTGTTCACGTGAACGGGGCCTGTTGAATCCCAACGAATCAATCCTGGATGCTCGCGTTGCAAAAAGCACAGAAGAAAAACAGAGCTGAAGAACTGGAAAAGCCTCCCACTTCATTGAAGTCTCATGTATGGGAGCATTTAGGCTTCCCTGTCAAATATGATGTCGGAAGCAGGGTGGTGGACAACACCACTACGGTGGGTTGGCATTGTGTCACAAGAAAGCCGTATGATCATGATGGAAATACATGGAGCGTCATCAACCTGGTGTGTCAGTGACGGAAGCCAACTCAGCCAGACAACTTCTCACCGCGACATTTAAGCAGCCCTTTGCTGCAGAATCAGACCGGACTAAAGCCATCACCAAATCTATTGGGATGTTTATCGCTGCAGGCATGAGGCCATACTCTGTTGTGGAAAATAAAGGGTTTAAGAATATGGTGAAAGTGCTTGAGTCACGCTACGAAATCCCCTGGTGCACCCACTTCAGTATGGAGATTGTGGCAGGTCTTTATGAACAGGAACATATCAAAATTGTCGATGAATTATCCAAGGCATCCTCTGTTGCCCTCACCACAGACGGCTGGATCTCCAGGGTAACGGAAAGCTACGTGACTGTGACTGTTCACTACACCACAGAGGAGCGGACCTCCAGGGTAACGGAAAGCTACATGACTGTGACTGTTCACTACACCACAGAGGAGCGGACCTCCAGGGTAACAGAAAGCTACGTGACTGACTGCTCACTACACCACAGAGGAGTGGACCTCCAGGGTAACAGAAAGCTACATGACTGTTCACTACACCACAGAGGAGTGGACCTCCAGGGTAACAGAAAGCTACATGACTGACTGTTCACTACACCACAGAGGAGTGGACCTCCAGGGTAACGGAAAGCTACGTGACTGTTCACTACACCACAGAGGAGTGGACCTCCAGGGTAACAGAAAGCTACATGAATGTTCACTACACCACAGAGAAGTGGACCTACCGGGTAACAGAAAGCTACATGAATGTTCACTACACCACAGAGGAGTGGACCTCCAGGGTAACAGAAAGCTACATGAATGTTCACTACACCACAGAGGAGTGGACCTCCAGGGTAACAGAAAGCTACATGAATGTTCACTACACCACAGAGGAGTGGACCTCCAGGGTAACAGAAAGCTACGTGACTGACTGCTCACTACACCACAGAGGAGCGGACCTCCAGCGTAACAGAAAGCTACTTGACTGTTCACTACACCACAGAGGAGTGGACCTCTAGGGTAACAGAAAGCTACATGACTGACTGCTCACTACACCACAGAGGAGTGGACCTCCAGGGTAACAGAAAGCTATGTGACTGTGACTGTTCACTACACCACAGAGAAGTGGACCTACCGGGTAACAGAAAGCTACATGAATGTTCACTACACCACAGAGGAGTGGACCTCCAGGTTAACAGAAAGCTACATGACTGTTCACTACACCACAGAGGAGTGGACCTCCAGGGTAACAGAAAGCTACATGAATGTTCACTACACCACAGAGGAGTGGACCTCCAGGGTAACAGAAAGCTACATGAATGTTCACTACACCACAGAGGAGTGGACCTCCAGGGTAACAGAAAGCTACATGACTGTTCACTACACCACAGAGGAGTGGACCTCCAGGGTAACAGAAAGCTACATGACTGACTGCTCACTACACCACAGAGGAGTGGACCTCCAGGGTAACAGAAAGCTACATGACTGACTGCTCACTACACCACAGAGGAGTGGACCTCCAGGGTAACAGAAAGCTACATGACTGACTGCTCACTATACCACAGAGGAGTGGACCTCCAGGGTAACAGAAAGCTATGTGACTGTGACTGTTCACTACACCACAGAGGAGTGGACCTCCAGGGTAACAGAAAGCTACATGACTGACTGCTCACTACACCACAGAGGAGTGGACCTCCAGGGTAACAGAAAGCTACATGACTGACTGCTCACTATACCACAGAGGAGTGGACCTCCAGGGTAACAGAAAGCTACATGACTGTGACTGTTCACTACACCACAGAGGAGTGGACCTCCAGGGTAACAGAAAGCTACATGACTGTGACTGCTCACTACACCACAGAGGAGTGGACCTCCAGGGTAACAGAAAGCTACGTGACTGTTCACTACACCACAGAGGAGTGGACCTCCAGGGTAACGGAAAGCTACATGACTGACTGCTCACTATACCACAGAGGAGCGGACCTCCAGGGTAACAGAAAGCTACGTGACTGTGACTGCTCACTACACCACAGAGGAGTGGACCTCCAGGGTCGAGACATTGCACATGTGATCAATTTAGCATCTCAAAGGGGAATCTCAGTGAACCAGATGGATCTCAGGTAACCAGATGGATCTCAGGTAACCAGATGGATCTCAGGTAACCAGATGGACCGCCTCCTTGGGAGGATCAGGAAGGTGGTTTCCTTTTTCCACCGAAGCACCACAGCCGCTCATGTGCTTAAGACCAAGCAGGAAATGTTCCAGCTACCGACCCACAAGTTCATACACCATGTCACAACAAGATGGAACTCCACTTATGACATGTTGGAACTCTATCTTGAGCAGCAGGCAGCTGTATCCTCTGCACTGACAGACAAGACCCTGAAAAACATAAAGACGTCGTCACCTTGTCTGATGATGACGTGAAAGTGGCAGAGGAGGTCTTCCAGGTGCTCAAACCCCTGAAAATGGTTACAACCCTACTGACCACTGAATCTGTACCTTCTGTGTCCATGATCCTACCTCTGAAAACAAGGATTCTACAATCCATGGCCCCAAGTGAGGAAGACAGCACCATCACTAGAGTGGTCAAGGCTGCCATTAGAGAGGACCTGAAGCCCAGACTGCCTTCATAGATCTACTGCACTGGATCCAAGGTTCAAGTCCCTGTCTCACCTAGACCCTCACCTAGACCCTCACCTAGACCCTCACCTACACCCTGCCCTACACCAGAGGACATACAGTGATCTCACCACTGAGACTGTGGCCACTGAAGAGGTAAAAAAAAATAGAGAGTGAATTACTTAATAATAAATATACTGCAGTCTAATCTTAGTCTATGCTATTGCTATTAGAATCATCCATTTTTGATTTGGAATAATGGCTTTTATTAAATGTTATTGCCACGATTTATAGTTCTATGAAAATAGATAATTTGTTAGTTTAATAGATCACATCATTCTTTCTGCAGGGTCAAGCCACAGAGCCGACAGGAGCAGACTCAGAGGCATCTCCTCCACAAAATAATTTGGCCATGAAGGAGCTTTTTTTTTGGGGGGGGGTCCTTTATGAGCAAGGACACAGGCAAGACGTTTACCAACACCATCAAAGAGGAGGTGGCATCCTACAAGGCAGCAGGCGTCGTTCCACTGGATGGTGATCCACTGGCATGGTGATCCACTGGCATGGTGATCCACTGGCATGGTGATCCACTGGATGGTGATCCACTGGCATGGTGATCCACTGGATGGTGATCCACTGGATGGTGATCCACTGGCATGGTGATCCACTGGCATGGTGATCCACTGGCATGGTGATCCACTGGATGGTGATCCACTGGCGTGGTGATCCACTGGCGTGGTGATCCACTGGCGTGGTGATCCACTGGCATGGTGATCCACTGGCATGGTGATCTACTGGCATGGTGGAAAAGCAACGAGAGGTCTCCCCTCTCCCCAGACAATGTAGACATCCTCATCTTTTTGATAAGCTCAGGTCTGCTTTGCTTTCTTTATTTTGTTTGATGATGTGGACACAGGCTATTTTTTAATTCACTATTGTTCAAAGGAAGAAGGTATCATACCTCATATTAATTTAACAATTGAGTATTGAATATTTTATATTAAGATTTGATTTAAAGTGTTAAAAGTGTTTGATTTTAAGTGTTCTTTAACTAATAAATGGAAAGCAAAGTTATATTCGTCTTCCTTTTTTTTGCTCATCCGAATAATGATCCGATCCGTGACTCAAAACGTGATCCGAACCGTGAGTTTTGTGATCCATTGCACCACTAGTAGTGCTAGGTCGAAAACCCAGACCCCCTGGGGTCCCCAGGACAGAGTTGGGGAAACCCTGCTCTAAGGTAGGGCTCTGTGGACCGTTTTCTCAGCGTTGTCTCCTGAAAGAACAAAAACAAGTCTAATGACAGGTTTCCACTAACAACCACTGACAGACAGGCAGACAGACAGACAGGCAGACAGGCAGGCAGGCAGATAGACAGGCAGACAGACAGACAGGCAGACAGGCAGGCAGGCAGACAGACAGGCAGACAGACAGGCAGGCAGACAGACAGACAGGCAGACAGACAGACAGACAGACACAGGCAGAAAGACAGACAGACAGGCAGGCAGGCAGACAGACAGGCAGACAGACAGACAGACAGGCAGAAAGACAGACACAGGCAGACAGACAGACAGACAGGCAGAAAGACAGACACAGGCAGAAAGACAGACAGACAGACAGACAGGCAGGCAGACAGACACAGGCAGACAGACAGACACAGACAGACACAGACAGACAGACAGACAGACAGGCAGTACTGTTAGGTCACACAGTACAAGGTAAAAATGCCTTTCTTATGAAAAAGCAGAATATTGTTTTTATGTGTGTAATGGAACAGAGAGTCATGATCATGAGCTACTCCTCACTATAACAAGCAGAAAGCTTCCAGTTATTTAGTCTGCCCCAATTAGTAAAACCTCAAGCCTTTGGTCACAAACTGAGGTTTTAAGCAGTCCTTTTAAATCTACAATCCTTTTCAGTTGATCTTCTATTGAAGAATGTATAGTAGCTTGATATGAGGTATTTCATGAGCTTTTAAAACAGTTAGACTTGATATCATTACAGAGATATTTATTCTAATCTGATACTGTGTGTTTGAGAACCATGAGTTTAAATCCAGCCACGATCTCATGCATAGTTAGACTGTAGATACAGTGCCTTCAGAAAGTATTCAAACCCCTTCACTTTCTACACATTTTGTTACGTTACAGCCTTATTCTACATTGGATAAAATTGAAAAATGTCCTCATCAATCTACAAACAATACCCCATAACGACAAACGACAGTAATAACGACAGTAATATCTTATTTACATAAGTCTTCAGACTCTTTGCTATGAGACTCTAAATTGAGCTCAGGTGCATCCTGTTTCCTTTGATCATCCTTGAGATGTTTCTACAACTTGATTAGAGTCCACCTGTGGTAAATTCAATGTATTGGACATGATTTGGAAAGGCACACACCTGTCTATATAAGGTCCCACAGTTGACAGTGCATGTCAGAGCAAAAACCATGAGTCATGAGTCAAAAAGTCATGAGGTGGAAGGAATTGTCTGTAGAGCTCTGAGACAGGATTGTGTCGATGCACAGATCTGGGGAAAGGTACCAAAAGATTTCTGCAGCATTGAAGGTCCCCAAGAACACAGTGGTCTCGCATCATTCTGAAATGGAAGAAGTTTGGAACCCCCAAGACTCTTCCTAGAGCTGGCCGCCTGACCAAACTGAGCAATCAGGGGAGAAGGGCCTTGGTCTGGGAGGTGACAAAGAACCCGATGATCACTCTGACAGAGCTCTAGAGTTCCTCTCACCAATCAGGCCTCTGACTCTCTGACCATGAGAAACAAGATCCTCTGGTCTGATGTTTGAATTTATTGGCCTGAATGCCAAGTGTGACATCTGGAGGAATCCAGGTACTGCTCATCACCTGGCCAATACCATCCCTACAGTGAAGCATGGTGGTGGCAGAATCCTACTTTCGGGATGTTTTTCAGCGGAAGGGACTGGACACTAGTCAGGATCGAGTACAGAGAGATCATTGATGAAAAACTGCTCCAGAGCTCTCAGGACCTCAGACTGGGGTGAAGGTACACCTTCTGACAGGACAACAACCCTAAACACACAGCCAAGACAATGCAGGAGTGGCTACGAGACAAGTCTATGAATGTCCTTGAATGGCTCAGCCAAAACCCGGACTTGAACCCGACTCGAACATCTCTGGAGAGACCTGAAAATAGCTGTGCAGCAACGCTCCCAATCCAACCTGACAGAACTTGAGAGGATCTGCAGAGAAGAATGGGAGAAACTCCCCAAATACAGGTGTGCCAAGCTTGTAGTGTCATACCCAAGAAGACCCAAGGCTGTAATCACTGCTAAAGGTGCTTCAACAAAGTACTGAGTAAAGGGTCTGAATACTTATGTAAATGTGATATTTCAGTTTTTTGTTTTGCAAACTTTTCTAAAAACCTGTTTTTGCTTTATCATTATGGGGTATTCTGTGTAGGTTGATGAGTAAAAAATTGTATTTAATATATTTTAGAATAAGGCTGTAACGTAACAAAATGTGGAAAAAGTGTAGGATACTTTTCGAATGCACTGTAACTGCCGACAAAATGGCAGGCTGCATTGCAGTGCTTTCTCTCTCTCTCTCTCTCTCTCTCTCTCACACATTCTCTCTCCCTCTCTCATTCTCTCTCTCTCGCTCTCATTCTCTCGCTCTCATTCTCTCTCTCATTCTCTCTCTCTCTCCCTCTCTCATTCTCTCTCTCTCTCTCTCTCTCTCTCTCTCCCTCTCTCTCATTCTCTCGTTCTCTATCTCTCTCTCCCTCTCTCATTCTCTCCCTCTCTCTCTCTCTCTCTCATTCTCTCTCTCTCTCATTCTCTCTCTCATTCTCTCTCTCATTCTCTCTCTCTCTCTCCCTCTCTCTCTCATCCTCACACCCTCCAATGCCCACATTCTATCCAGTGTGTTTATAATAAGACCAAACCATTTTTCTCTTGTGAATATTTAATGGCTGTTCGACCACAATTCATCTGCCCCATCTGCTGTGGCATACATAGAATCTCTTTCCTACCCTCCATATCTCCTCATCAGTTATTTCTGTCTTTCTCTATCCCCTCTCTCTCCCCCTCTCTCTCTCCCCCTCTGTCTCTCCCCTCTCTCTCTCCCCCCTTTCTCTCCTCTCTCCCTCTCTTTCATCTCTCTCTCTCCCCCTCTGTCTCTCTCTACTCTCTCTCCCCCTTCTTTCATCTCTCTCTCTCCCGTCTCTTGCTCGCTCTCTCCTCTCTCCCTCTCTTTCATCTTTCTCCCCCTGTCTCTCTCTACTCTCTCTCCCCCTTCTTTCATCTCTCTCTCTCCCGTCTCTTGCTCGCTCTCTCCTCTCTCCCCTCTTTCATCTCTCTCTCTCTCCCGTCTCTTGCTCTCTCTCCCCCTCTTTCCTCTCTCTTTCTCCCGTCTCTTGCTCTCTCCCTCTTTCTCTCCTCTCTCCCCCTCTTTCATCTCTCTCTCTCCCGTCTCGTGCTCTCTCCCCCTCTTTCATCTCTCTCCTGTCTCTTGCTCTCTCCCTCTCTTTCATCTCTCTCTTCCATCTCTCTCTCTCCCGTCTCTTGCTCTCTCCCTCTCTTTCTCTCCTCTCTCCCCCTCTTTCATCTCTCTCTCTCCCCTCTTTTGCTCTCTCCCTCTCTTTCTCTCCTCTCTCCCCCTCTTTCCTCTCTCTCTCCCGTCTCTTGCTCTCTCCCTCTCTTTCTCTCCTCTCTCCCCCTCTTTCCTCTCTCTCTCCCGTCTCTTGCTCTCTCCCTCTCTTTCTCTCCTCTCTCCCCCTCTTTCATCTCTCTCTCTCCCCTCTCTTGCTCTCTCCCTCTCTTTCTCTCCTCTCTCCCCCTCTTTCCTCTCTCTCTCCCGTCTCTTGCTCTCTCCCTCTCTTTCTCTCCTCTCTCTCCCCCTCTTTCCTCTCTCTCTCCCGTCTCTTGCTCTCTCCCTCTCTTTCTCTCCTCTCTCCCCCTCTTCCATCTCTCTCTCTCCCCTCTTTTGCTCTCTCCCTCTCTTTCTCTCCTCTCTCCCCCTCTTTCCTCTCTCTCTCCCGTCTCTTGCTCTCTCCCCCTCTCTCTAAGACATCTATAGAGGATAAAATAAAGTCTCTAGTTCAGTATGTTGAAGATTGATCAATGGAAGTTGTTTTTTCACAGGTGTGATGACGGGGTGGGTTGGAGACGGGGGGACGGAACTTTGACGCAGTATCCAAGGACAGGGTGGGACTGTGTGTGTGTGTGTGTGCATAATGAGCGTGCAGGGTCCAATGTTAACTTTTTTCTCACTGGCCCAAAACAGAATTTCTACTGGTGTAGGTTTTAAATGCATTGGGGCCGCACAGGGCCAACAGGTTAGCATGCTTTTCTCTTAATAGGCTACATTTGGTTATTATGATGTGTGTTAAAAAGCTGTTTAATAGAATATAAGTGTACTCTATTCTTTAGAATTGTATTAATTGCATACATTTTGGTTTCTAAAGTACAGTGGATGTCATTTCGAGAAAATAAATGTACATCTAAAAATAAGATGCTGCCTCTTTAAGACCAATGCTCCTAAAGAGAGATCGTCATGGCTGTATGCTGGCTACAAGACCAATGTTCTTAAAAAGAGATCGTCATGGCTGTATGCTGGCTACAAGACCAATGTTCTTAAAGAGAGATCGTCATGGCTGTATGCTGGCTACAAGACCAATGTTCCCAAAGAGAGATTGTCATGGCTGTATGCTGGCTACAAGACCAATGTTCTTAAAGAGAGATCGTCATGGCTGTATGCTGGCTACAAGACCAATGTTCTTAAAGAGAGATCGTCATGGCTGTATGCTGGCTACAAGACCAATGTTCTTAAAGAGAGATCGTCATGGCTGTATGCTGGCTACAAGACAAATGTTCCTAAAGAGAGATCGTCATGGCTGTATGCTGGCTACAAGACCGATGTTCTTAAAGAGAGATCGTCATGGCTGTATGCTGGCTACAAGACCAATGTTCTTAAAGAGAGATCGTCATGGCTGTATGCTGGCTACAAGACCAATGTTCCTAAAGAGAGATTGTCATGGCTGTATGCTGGCTACAAGACCAATGTTCCTAAAGAGAGATCGTCATGGCTGTATGCTGGCTACAAGACCAATGTTCTTAAAGAGAGATCGTCATGGCTGTATGCTGGCTACAAGACCAATGTTCTTAAAGAGAGATCGTCATGGCTGTATGCTGGCTACAAGACCAATGTTCCCAAAGAGAGATTGTCATGGCTGTATGCTGGCTACAAGACCAATGTTCTTAAAGAGAGATCGTCATGGCTGTATGCTGGCTACAAGACCAATGTTCTTAAAGAGAGATCGTCATGGCTGTATGCTGGCTACAAGACCAATGTTCTTAAAGAGAGATCGTCATGGCTGTATGCTGGCTACAAGACCAATGTTCCCAAAGAGAGATTGTCATGGCTGTATGCTGGCTACAAGACCAATGTTCTTAAAGAGAGATCGTCATGGCTGTATGCTGGCTACAAGACCAATGTTCTTAAAGAGAGATCGTCATGGCTGTATGCTGGCTACAAGACCAATGTTCTTAAAGAGAGATCGTCATGGCTGTATGCTGGCTACAAGACAAATGTTCCTAAAGAGAGATCGTCATGGCTGTATGCTGGCTACAAGACCGATGTTCTTAAAGAGAGATCGTCATGGCTGTATGCTGGCTACAAGACCAATGTTCTTAAAGAGAGATCGTCATGGCTGTATGCTGGCTACAAGACCAATGTTCCTAAAGAGAGATTGTCATGGCTGTATGCTGGCTACAAGACCAATGTTCCTAAAGAGAGATCGTCATGGCTGTATGCTGGCTACAAGACCAATGTTCTTAAAGAGAGATCGTCATGGCTGTATGCTGGCTACAAGACCAATGTTCTTAAAGAGAGATCGTCATGGCTGTATGCTGGCTACAAGACCAATGTTCCCAAAGAGAGATTGTCATGGCTGTATGCTGGCTACAAGACCAATGTTCTTAAAGAGAGATCGTCATGGCTGTATGCTGGCTACAAGACCAATGTTCTTAAAGAGAGATCGTCATGGCTGTATGCTGGCTACAAGACCAATGTTCTTAAAGAGAGATCGTCATGGCTGTATGCTGGCTACAAGACAAATGTTCCTAAAGAGAGATCGTCATGGCTGTATGCTGGCTACAAGACTGATGTTCTTAAAGAGAGATCGTCATGGCTGTATGCTGGCTACAAGACCAATGTTCTTAAAGAGAGATCGTCATGGCTGTATGCTGGCTACAAGACCAATGTTCTTAAAGAGAGATCGTCATGGCTGTATGCTGGCTACAAGACAAATGTTCCTAAAGAGAGATCGTCATGGCTGTATGCTGGCTACAAGACCAATGTTCCTAAAGAGAGATCGTCATGGCTGTATGCTGGCTACAAGACCAATGTTCCTAAAGAGAGATCGTCATGGCTGTATGCTGGCTACAAGACCAATGTTCTTCAAGAGAGATCGTCATGGCTGTATGCTGGCTACAAGACCAATGTTCCTAAAGAGAGATTGTCATGGCTGTATGCTGGCTACAAGACCAATGTTCCTAAAGAGAGATCGTCATGGCTGTATGCTGGCTACAAGACCAATGTTCTTAAAGAGAGATCGTCATGGCTGTATGCTGGCTACAAGACCAATGTTCTTAAAGAGAGATCGTCATGGCTGTATGCTGGCTACAAGACCAATGTTCCCAAAGAGAGATTGTCATGGCTGTATGCTGGCTACAAGACCAATGTTCTTAAAGAGAGATCGTCATGGCTGTATGCTGGCTACAAGACCAATGTTCTTAAAGAGAGATCGTCATGGCTGTATGCTGGCTACAAGACCAATGTTCTTAAAGAGAGATCGTCATGGCTGTATGCTGGCTACAAGACAAATGTTCCTAAAGAGAGATCGTCATGGCTGTATGCTGGCTACAAGACCAATGTTCCTAAAGAGAGATCGTCATGGCTGTATGCTGGCTACAAGACCAATGTTCCTAAAGAGAGATCGTCATGGCTGTATGCTGGCTACAAGACCAATGTTCCTAAAGAGAGATCGTCATGGCTGTATGCTGGCTACAAGACAAATGTTCCTAAAGAGAGATCGTCATGGCTGTATGTTGGCTACAAGACCAATGTTCTTAAAGAGAGATCGTCATGGCTGTATGCTGGTTACAAGACAAATGTTCCTAAAGAGAGATCGTCATGGCTGTATGTTGGCTACAAGACCAATGTTCTTAAAGAGAGATCGTCATGGCTGTATGCTGGCTACAAGACCAATGTTCCTAAAGAGAGATCGTCATGGCTGTATGCTGGCTACAAGACCAATGTTCCTAAAGAGAGATCGTCATGGCTGTATGCTGGCTACAAGACAAATGTTCCTAAAGAGAGATCGTCATGGCTGTATGTTGGCTACAAGACCAATGTTCTTAAAGAGAGATCGTCATGGCTGTATGCTGGTTACAAGACAAATGTTCCTAAAGAGAGATCGTCATGGCTGTATGCTGGCTACAAGACCGATGTTCTTAAAGAGAGATCGTCATGGCTGTATGCTGGCTACAAGACCGATGTTCTTAAAGAGAGATCGTCATGGCTGTATGCTGGCTACAAGACCAATGTTCTTAAAGAGAGATCGTCATGGCTGTATGCTGGCTACAAGACCAATGTTCCTAAAGAGAGATCGTCATGGCTGTATGCTGGCTACAAGACCAATGTTCCTAAAGAGAGATCGTCATGGCTGTATGCTGGCTACAAGACAAATGTTCCTAAAGAGAGATCGTCATGGCTGTATGCTGGCTACAAGACAAATGTTCCTAAAGAGAGATCGTCATGGCTGTATGCTGGCTACAAGACCAATGTTCCTAAAGAGAGATCGTCATGGCTGTATGCTGGCTACAAGACCAATGTTCTTAAAGAGAGATCGTCATGGCTGTATGCTGGCTACAAGACCAATGTTCTTAAAGAGAGATCGTCATGGCTGTATGCTGGCTACAAGACCAATGTTCTCAAAGAGATATTGTCATGGCTGTATGCTGGCTACAAGACCAATGTTCCTAAAGAGAGATCGTCATGGCTGTTTGCTGGCTACAAGACCAATGCTAGCTGTCTCTATTGTTCATTCTTTTAGCAGACTATCAACAGTAGCCAGCGCATTGCTAGCATGTTTTCTATTGACGGTTTCCTTTTGTAAATCACTTTCCCTAAAATAAATAAGCTCAGCAAGTAGATAGATGGTTCTTTTTGCTCAGGATGTGAATGTGTGCTGTGTGAACGTATCAACGTCTGTACTGCTCAAGTGCTGGTGAAGTTGGGACTCGTGGGGGCATAGTAATGCTTGAATGAACGGCCAATCCTATTGCTGAAATACAAATAGCATGACTTTGCCGTGTGTAGTCTTCTGTGTTGTTTTCCTATGGTAGACTGCGACGGAGCAAGTAAATGTTGAACTGGAATACAAAAATGCGCGGAAAAGTTACTGGCCCGGTCGAGAACCACTGGAGAGACAGGTTTTTACTGGCCCCGGGCCAGCGGGCCATCGTTAGTGTTGGTCCCTGGGGTGTAACAGGGAATTGACCTTAATTGGCGACAAAGCCTACAGCCAGTTAATTTACTAGCCTGTATATCCTCCCTGACACACACACACACTATATACACGCCCACACCTCTTTGTCCTTTAAACATGCACAATCTCTTCAGGATAGGCAGCTGCAGAGTGTAGCTCCCCATAGCAGTTGAGACAGTGTGTCTATGTACACTGAGCAGTCTGTGTAGTTTAGTGCAGATATGTGGTTGTTGCTGTGTTGGGTTTATGATGACCTCATGGTTTTTCACACACCGCTACTTGGCCTGGGTCCAGGTCAGGAGGAGTGTTGAGGATGACAGCAGGAGGAGGGAGTGCAGTGGGGGAGCGGGGCAGGCCGCCAAGGACTGTTAGGATGCTGCGAATTTTCGTAGCTTTTTGTTAAAAATAGCACAAAATTTCAACGTCCTGCTACTCATGGCAGGAATATAGTATATGAATATGATTAGTATGTGTGGATAGAAAACACTCTGAAGTCTCTAAAACTGGTTAAATCATGTCTGTGGCTTTAACAGAACGTGTTTAGGAGTAAAAAATCCAGAGGAAAACTGTTCACAAAAAACACAAAAAAAATATCCATCCGCCAGTCTATGTATTGTCTACGGCAAGGGAAAATAGAGACCCGTTTACAATGCCTACAGCTTCCGCACGATGTCGTCAGTACTGGCATTTCATTGGTAGTTTATCCTTGGTGTGATGATGAATAGGCACTTCCTGTCTTGGGGTCCACCGAAGGAAGTTATGAAAGCGAAAATATGGACGATGATTTCAAGACTTGCTGCTATCGAATACAGATCGCCCCGTGACAAATTTGATCGATTATTAACGTTTATTAATACCTAAAGTTGGTTTACAAAAGTAGTTTGAAGTGATTTGTAAAAGTTTATAGGCAACTTTTTGTAATTTTAAACGATGACGTTGCGTTTTGGAAAGGTGCTTTTTCCTGGATCAGACGGGCTTCATAAATTGACATTTTGGGTATACTTTGACGGATTTAATCGGGAAAAAGAACCAATTGTGATGTTTATGGGACATATAGGAGTGCCAACAAAGAAGCTCGTCAAAGGTAATGAATGTTTTATATTTTATTTCTGTGTTTTGTGTAGCGCCGGCTACGCTAATTCTTTTGTTTGCGTCTCGTTCAGGTATTTCTGGGGGGTGCATGCTATCAGATAATAGCTTCTCATGCTTTCGCCGAAAAGCATTTTACAAATCTGACATGTTGGCTAGATTCACAACGAGTGTAGCTTTAATTGAATACCCTGCATGTGTGTTTTAATGAAAGTTTGAGTTTTATCGAGTACTACAGTTGGCACTCTGAAATTTCCGCTGATTTTGGTCCCTATACAGGGACCGCAGCCATAACAGGATTTATTAAAGAGAGGGGGGAAAGAGGAGAGGAAAGGGTGTGGGGACTATCTTATGGTATCAGAGGAGGAGAGGAGGGGGAATATATCTGGAGGAAGAAGAGGGAATATATCTGTAGGAAGAAGAGGGAATATATCTGGAGGAAGAAGAGAAGAGGGAATATATCTGGAGGAAGAAGAGAAGAGGGAATATCTGGAGGAAGAAGAGGGAATATATCTGTAGGAAGAAGAGGGAATATATCTGGAGGAAGAAGAGGGAATATATCTGGAGGAAGAAGAGGAGGGAATATATCTGTAGGAAGAAGAGAAGAGGGAATATATCTGGAGGAAGAAGAGGGAATATATCTGTAGGAAGAAGATGGAATATATCTGTAGGAAGAAGAGAAGAGGGAATATATCTGGAGGAAGAAGAGGGAATATATCTGTAGGAAGAAGAGAAGAGGGAATATATCTGGAGGAAGAAGAGGGAATATATCTGAAGGAAGAAGATGGAATATATCTGTAGGAAGAAGAGAAGAGGGAATATATCTGGAGGAAGAAGAGGGAATATATCTGTAGGAAGAAGAGGGAATATATCTGTAGGAAGAAGAGGGAATATATCTGTAGGAAGAAGAGAAGAGAGAATATATCTGGAGGAAGAAGAGGGAATATATCTGGAGGAAGAAGAGGGAATATATCTGTAGGAAGAAGATGGACTATATCTGTAGGAAGAAGAGAAGAGGGAATATATCTGGAGGAAGAAGAGGGAATATATCTGTAGGAAGAAGAGAAGAGGGAATATATCTGGAGGAAGAAGATGGAATATATCTGTAGGAAGAAGAGAAGAGGGAATATATCTGTAGGAAGAAGAGGGAATATATCTGTAGGAAGAAGAGGGAATATATCTGGAGGAAGAAGAGGGAATATATCTGTAGGAAGAAGATGGAATATATCTGTAGGAAGAAGAGAAGAGGGAATATATCTGGAGGAAGAAGAGGGAATATATCTGTAGGAAGAAGAGAAGAGGGAATATATCTGGAGGAAGAAGAGGGAATATATCTGTAGGAAGAAGAGGGAATATATCTGGAGGAAGAAGAGAAGAGGGAATATATCTGGAGGAAGAAGAGGGAATATATCTGTAGGAAGAAGAGAAGAGAATATATCTGGAGGAAGAAGAGGGAATATATCTGTAGGAAGAAGAGGGAATATATCTGGAGGAAGAAGAGGGAATATATCTGAAGGAAGAAGATGGAATATATCTGTAGGAAGAAGAGAAGAGGGAATATATCTGTAGGAAGAAGAGGGAATATATCTGTAGGAAGAAGAGGGAATATATCTGTAGGAAGAAGAGGGAATATATCTGTAGGAAGAAGAGAAGAGAGAATATATCTGGAGGAAGAAGAGGGAATACATCTGGAGGAAGAAGAGGGAATATATCTGTAGGAAGAAGAGGGAATATATCTGTAGGAAGAAGAGAAGAGGGAATATATCTGGAGGAAGAAGAGGGAATATATCTGTAGGAAGAAGATGGACTATATCTGTAGGAAGAAGAGAAGAGGGAATATATCTGGAGGAAGAAGAGGGAATATATCTGTAGGAAGAAGAGAAGAGGGAATATATCTGTAGGAAGAAGATGGAATATATCTGTAGGAAGAAGAGAAGAGGGAATATATCTGTAGGAAGAAGAGGGAATATATCTGGAGGAAGAAGAGGGAATATATCTGTAGGAAGAAGATGGAATATATCTGTAGGAAGAAGAGAAGAGGGAATATATCTGGAGGAAGAAGAGGGAATATATCTGTAGGAAGAAGAGAAGAGGGAATATATCTGGAGGAAGAAGAGGGAATATATCTGTAGGAAGAAGAGGGAATATATCTGTAGGAAGAAGAGGGAATATATCTGGAGGAAGAAGAGAAGAGAGGGATTATATATGTAGGAAGAAGAGAAGAGTGAATATATCTGGAGGAAGAAGAGAAGAGGGAATATATCTGTAGGAAGAAGATGGAATATATCTGGAGAAAGAAGAGAAGAGGGAATATATCTGGAGGAAGAAGAGGGAATATATCTGTAGGAAGAAGAGAAGAGGGAATATATCTGTAGGAAGAAGAGAAGAGGGAATATATCTGGAGGAAGAAGAGGGAATATATCTGGAGGAAGAAGAGGGAATATATCTGTAGGAAGAAGAGGGAATATATCTGGAGGAAGAAGAGGGAATATATCTGTAGGAAGAAGAGGGAATATATCTGTAGGAAGAAGAGGGAATATATCTGGAGGAAGAAGAGGGAATATATCTGGAGGAAGAAGAGGGAATATATCTGTAGGAAGAAGAGGGAATATATCTGTAGGAAGAAGAGGGAATATATCTGGAGGAAGAAGAGGGAATATATCTGGAGGAAGAAGAGGGAATATATCTGTAGGAAGAAGAGGGAATATATCTGTAGGAAGAAGAGGGAATATATCTGTAGGAAGAAGATGGAATATATCTGGAGGAAGAAGAGGGAATATATCTGTAGGAAGAAGAGGGAATATATCTGGAGGAAGAAGAGGGAATATATCTGGAGGAAGAAGAGGGAATATATCTGGAGGAAGAAGAGGGAATATATCTGGAGGAAGAAGAGGGAATATATCTGGAGGAAGAAGAGGGAATATATCTGGAGGAAGAAGAGAAGAGAGAATATATCTGTAGGAAGAAGAGGGAATATATCTGGAGGAAGAAGAGGGAATATATCTGTAGGAAGAAGAGAAGAGGGAATATATCTGGAGGAAGAAGAGGGAATATATCTGTAGGAAGAAGAGAAGAGAGAATATATCTGGAGGAAGAAGAGGGAATATATTTGTAGGAAGAAGAGAAGAGGGAATATATCTGGAGGAAGAAGAGGGAATATATCTGGAGGAAGAAGAGGGAATATATCTGGAGGAAGAAGAGAAGAGAGAATATATCTGTAGGAAGAAGAGGGAATATATCTGGAGGAAGAAGAGGGAATATATCTGTAGGAAGAAGATGGAATATATCTGTAGGAAGAAGAGAAGAGGGAATATATCTGTAGGAAGAAGAGGGAATATATCTGTAGGAAGAAGAGGGAATATATCTGTAGGAAGAAGAGGGAATATATCTGTAGGAAGGAAGAATATAGAGAAGAGGGAATATATCTAGGAAGAAGAGAGGAAGAAGAGGGAATATATCTGTAGGAAGAAGAGAAGAGGGAATATATCTGGAGGAAGAAGAGGGAATATATCTGTAGGAAGAAGAGAAGAGAGAATATATCTGTAGGAAGAAGAGGGAATATATCTGGAGGAAGAAGAGGGAATATATCTGTAGGAAGAAGAGAAGAGGGAATATATCTGGAGGAAGAAGAGGGAATATATCTGTAGGAAGAAGAGAAGAGAGAATATATCTGGAGGAAGAAGAGGGAATATATCTGTAGGAAGAAGAGAAGAGGGAATATATCTGGAGGAAGAAGAGGGAATATATCTGTAGGAAGAAGAGAAGAGGGAATATATCTGTAGGAAGAAGAGGGAATATATCTGTAGGAAGAAGAGAAGAGGGAATATATCTGGAGGAAGAAGAGGGAATATATCTGTAGGAAGAAGAGAAGAGAGAATATATCTGGAGGAAGAAGAGGGAATACATCTGGAGGAAGAAGAGGGAATATATCTGTAGGAAGAAGAGAAGAGGGAATATATCTGGAGGAAGAAGAGGGAATATATCTGTAGGAAGAAGAGAAGAGGGAATATATCTGGAGGAAGAAGAGGGAATATATCTGTAGGAAGAAGAGAAGAGGGAATATATCTGGAGGAAGAAGAGGGAATATATCTGTAGGAAGAA
>NC_056438.1:72499028-72644028 GCF_018296145.1 Oncorhynchus tshawytscha | reverse complement strand
TCCGTATTAGACAGCTGGGCCAGTCACCCTGTGATCAGTCTGTATTAGACAGCTGGGCCAGTCACCCTGTGATCACTCCGTATTAGACAGCTGGGCCAGTCACCCTGTGATCAGTCTGTATTAGACAGCTGGGCCAGTCACCCTGTGATCACTCCGTATTAGACAGCTGGGCCAGTCACCCTGTGATCAGTCTTTATTAGACAGCTGGGCCAGTCACCCTGTGATCAGTCCGTATTAGACAGCTGGGCCAGTCACCCTGTGATCAGTCTGTATCAGACAGCTGGGCCAGTCACCCTGTGATCAGTCTGTATTAGACAGCTGGGCCAGTCACCCTGTGATCAGTCTGTATTAGACAGCTGGGCCAGTCACCCTTTGATCAGTCAGTATCAGACAGCTGGGCCAGTCACCCTGTGATCAGTCTGTATTAGACAGCTGGGCCAGTCACCCTTTGATCAGTCAGTATCAGACAGCTGGGCCAGCCACCCTTTGATCAGTCCGTATCAGACAGCTGGGCCAGTCACCCTTTGATCAGTCAGTATCAGACAGCTGGGCCAGCCACCCTTTGATCAGTCCGTATCAGACAGCTGGGCCAGTCACCCTTTGATCAGTCCGTATCAGACAGCTGGGCCAGTCACCCTTTGATCAGTCAGTATCAGACAGCTGGGCCAGTCACCCTTTGATCAGTCAGTATCAGACAGCTGGGCCAGCCACCCTTTGATCAGTCCATATCAGACAGCTGGGCCAGTCACCCTTTGATCAGTCAGTATTAGACAGCTGGTGACCTTGTTTGCTTGTAGCCTATAACAAGCATGTAAGCTACTCTACTGTATTATAAAATGTGCATTTACAAGTGGAGTCAACTATGAATGTTACAGCAGTAAAATGCATGTCTCACACACACACACACACACACACACACACACACACACACACACACACACACACACACACACACACACACACACACACACAGCCTTTATTGCTGAATAACGGGCAACATAAGCAGGATTTATGCTTTACACCACACTAATAACAGCTTTTACTGCCTTGTTTGATGACCTAATGAGAGAGGATGGGACGTCAATATGTGTTCTCTTCATGCAATGTCCATGTTTTGACTGTGAGAGGAGAGGAGTACAGCCGTCATACGTTATCTGGTAAAACCACAGCCTTTAGAAGGTGCTACTGTCACCAACCAAGTCCCATTAGGAATGGTTCTGAAGACACACACACACACAGCAGATGTCTTTATGAGAGGATTGGTGAAAGCTAGGGCAGGTCTTTTTAATCCATGTTTACTGTCAACACCAGTACTGATTTTTATTCCAGCGCCTGTAAGCAGCTTGATCAGTTAAAGCTCACCCCAACTCAGCTATCTAGCGTGACAGTATCTTTCCCTACACTCTTAGAGAAAAGGGTTCCTAAAGGGGTCTTCGGCTATCGCCATAGGAGAACTCTTTTTGGTTTCAGGTGAACCCCTTTTTGGTTCCAGGTAAAACCATTTTGGGTGTCAAGTAGAACCCTCTGTAGAAAGGGTTCTACTTGGAACCGAAATTATTCTACCTGTAACCAACAATGGGGGCGGCAGGGAGCCTAATGGTTATAGCGTTGGGCCAGTAACCGAATGGTTGCTTGATTGAATCCCCGAGCTGACAAGGTAAAAGAAATGTCGTTCTGCCCCTGAACAAGGCAATTAACCCACTGTTAGGCCCGGTAGGCCGTCATTGTAAATAGGAATTTGTTCTTAATTGACTTTCCGAGTTAAAGGTTAAATCAAAATAAATAAAATGGTTCTTCAAAGGGTTCTTCTATGGAGAGCCGAAGAACCCTTTTAGGTTCTAGATAGCACCTTTTTTTTCCTATGAGCAACAATGTAAAAAAAAGAGCCTCCAAAACAACACTTTGAAATTAGTTTTTCAATAGTACACAAAGGTAAAATATCAAAATATTGATATATTTTCTCATAGCATATTATAGCAAATGACTTTATCAACACGGACACGAAGTGACTGTCTGTCTCTGCTATTACGTCAGAGTGCACTCCTCCTTAATTCTGGACTGAGGTTGCATTACAGTATCTAGTACATCCACTGTTTTAGTCAAATCTGTGTTTGTATTTAATTGAAAAGTGTTTACACTCATAAGCCCAACATGCCTCAAAGTTATTATACATCTGCAAGTTTAAGAAGATGTTCAAAACATTAAAGATTGGTGTGTTTATGTACATACAGCCAGAGGGTTCAGAAGAGACTAGGACTAAATCTCATAACTGCACACTCTGTCTATAAAGCTGTTGGTTTAAATCCAGAGTGGATTTCTGGATGATAAAGCCCAGTGTACTGTAAGCCTCTTGGGCTGCCAGTCAGAACAGAAGAGCTGCCAGTGTATCAAATACTTGTTCTTCCCACTGTATATTTATATAGTACCAGTCAAACGTTTGGACACACCTCCTCATTCCAGGGTTTTTCTTTATTTTTACTATTTTCTACATTGTAGAATAATAGTGAAGACATGAAAACTATGAAATAACACATGGAATCATGTAGTAACCAAAAAAGTGTTAAACAGATTTAGATTCTTAGAAGTTGCCACCCTTTGCCTTGATGACAGCTTTGCACATTTTTGGCATTCTCTCAACCAGCTTCATGAGGTAGTCACCTGGAATGCATTTCAATTAACAGATGTGCCTTTTGTGGAATTTCTTTCCTCCTTAATGCGTTTGAGCCAATCAGTTGTGTTGTGACCAGGTAGGGGGTAGGGGTGGTATACAGAAGATATCCCTATTTGGTAGAAGACCAAGTCCATATTATGGCGAGAACAGCTAAAATAATCAAAGAGAAACGACAGTCCATCATTACTTTAAGACATGAAGGTCAGTCAATCTGGAATATTTCAAGAACTTCCTTCAAGTGCAGTCGCACAAACCATCAAGGGCTATGATGAAACTGGCTCTCATGAGGACCGCCACAGAAAAGGACGATCCAGAGTTACCTCTGCTGCAGAGGATAAGTTCATTACTTACCAGCCTCAGAAATTGCAGCCCAAATGAATGCTTCACAGAGTTCAAGTCACAGACACATCTCAACATCAACTGTTCAGAGGAGACTGTGTGAATCAGGCCTTCATGGTTGAATTGCTGCAAAGAAACCACTACTAAAGGACACCAATAAGAAGAAGAGACTTGTTTGTGCCAAGAAACATGAGTAATGGACATTAGACCGGTGGAAATCTGTCCTTTGGTCTGATGAGTCCAAATTTGAGATTTTTGGTTCCAAGAGCTGTGTCTTTGTTGAGACGCAGAGTAGGTGAATGGATGATCTCCGCATGTGGTTCCCACCATGACGCATGGAGGAGGAGGTGTGATGGTGTGGGGGTGCTTTTCTGGTGACACTGATTTATTGTGGAATTCAAGGCACACTTAACCAGCATGGCTACCACAGCGTTCGCGATACGCCATCCCATCTGGTTTGCGCTTAGTGGGACGATCATTTGTTTTTGAACAGGACAATGGCCCAGCACACCTACAGGCTGTGTAAAGACTATTTGACCAAGAAGGAGAGTGATGTAGTGCTGCAACAGATGACCTGGCCTCCACAATCACCCAACCTCAACCCAATTGAGAGGGTTTGGGATGATTTGGACCACAGAGTGAAGGAAAAGCAGCTAACAAGTGCTCAGCATATATGAGAACACCTTCAAGACTGTTGGAAAAGCATTACAGGTGAAGCTGGTTGAGAGAATGTCAGGAGTGTGCAAAGCTGTCATCAGGGCAAAGGGTGGCTACTTTTGCCAGCAGCATACCACCCTGCATCCCACTGCTGGCTTGCTTCTGAAGCTAAGCAGGGTTGGTCCTGGTTGGTCCCTGGATGGGAGACCAGATGCTGCTGGAAGTAGTGTTGGAGGGCTGGTAAGAGGCACTCTTTCCTCCGGTCTAAAAAAAGATCCCAATGCCCCAGGGTGTGATTGCAGACATTTCCCTGTGTAGGGGGCCGTCTTTCAGATGGGATGTTAAACGAGTGTCCTTACTCTCTGTGGTAACTAAATGATCCCATGGCACTTATTGTAAACGTAGGGGTGTTAACCCTGGTGTCCTGAGTAAATTCCCTTAATCTGGCCCTCATATCATCATGGCCACCTAATAATCCCCAGTTTACAATTGGCTCATTCATCCCCCTCCTCTCCCCTGTAACTATTCTCCAGGTCGTTGGTGTAAATGAGACTGTGTTCTCAGTCAACTTACCTGGTAAAATAAAACAACACTTTTGATTTGTTTAACACTTTCTTGGTTACTACATGATTTCATTGTTTTGATGTCTTCACTATTATTCTACAATGTAGATAATAGTAGAAAATAAAGAAAAACCCTGGATTGAGTAAGTGTGTACAAATTTAGGGATTTTTCTTAACGTTAAGGATTCCGATTTCATTTTAACATTCACAGCCCTAGAAGAGGGTTTATACTGTATGCTATGTTAGGCATCTACTAGAACTATGAAGATACACGGGTCTTCATTTCATATGTCTGAATCACACCGATTATGCTGTATCAGATTATGCAGTTGATCTATCATTCTTGGAGGGGCGATGTCAGAAAATACAGTCTCTTGGATTATTTTGATAAACTGACGGCTATAAAATAGTAATTTGATGATCTATTTAATGTATAGCTTTCACCAAATCCTAACTGTTTAATGTTTTACCTCTGTAGTCTGTAGTGACACTGTACTAACCTACTATATTTACTGGCAGGGGAGTAGAGGAACTGGGACTGACTTTAAATATCTGGGAGGGAAAGCATGGAAACATTGGTTAGTTGGTCTCTGTGCCTCTCTCTCTCTCTCTCTTTTTCTCACTCTCCTTCTGTCTGTTTGTCTCCCCCTTTCCTCCTTCTGTCTGTTTGTCTCCCCCCTTTCCTCCTTCTGTCTGTTTGTCTCCCCCTTTCCTCCTTCTGTCTGTTTGTCTCCCCCTTTCCTCCTTCTGTCTGTCTGTCTCCCCCTTTCCTCCTTCTGTCTGTTTGTCTCCCCTTTCCTCCATCTGCCTGTTTGTCTCCCCCTTTCCTCCTTCTGTCTGTCTGTCTCCCCTTTCCTCCATCTGCCTGTTTGTCTCCCCCTTTCCTCCATCTGCCTGTTTGTCTCCCCCTTTCCTCCATCTGCCTATTTGTCTCCCCTTTCCTCCATCTGCCTGTTTGTCTCCCCCTTTCCTCCATCTGCCTGTTTGTCTCCCCTTTCCTCCATCTGCCTGTTTGTCTCCCCCTTTCCTCCTTCTGTCCCCTTTCCTCCTTCTGTCTGTTTGTCCCCTCCTCCATCCCTCCCCCTTTCCTCCTTCTGTCTGTTTGTCCCCCTTTCCTCCATCTGTCCTTGTCTCCCCCTTTCCTCCATCTGTCTGTTTGTCTCCTTCCCTGTTCCTTTCCTTCTGTCTGTCTGTCTCCCCCTTTCCTCCTTCTGTCTGTTTGTCTCCCCCTTTCCTCCATCTGTCTGTTTGTCCCCCTTTCCTCCCCTGTTTTCCCCCCTCCATCTGTCTGTTTGTCTCCCCCTTTCCTCCATCTGCCTGTTTGTCTCCCCCTTTCCTCCTTCTGTCTGTTTGTCTCCCCCCTTTCCTCCATCTGCCTGTTTGTCTCCCCCTTTCCTCCATCTGCCTATTTGTCTCCCCTTTCCTCCATCTGCCTCTCTTTGGGAAACCCAGGGTCCCACTGTGTGTAAACAGTCTCTTATATATGTGTCTCTATGGGGTCATGATGAACAGAGGTTTGTGGGTCATGATGAACAATTCTTTGCTGTTTTGTGTATCCCTGTTTTGTTGCTTGGTGCTGTTGGTTTTGCTGCTTGATGCTGTTGATTTTGCTGCTTGGTGCTGTTGGTTTTGCTGATAGGTGCTGTTGGTTTTGCTGCTAGGTGCTGTTGATTTTGCTGATAGGTGCTGTTGATTTTGCTGCTTGGTGATGTTGGTTTTGTTGCTAGGTGCTGTTCCTTTGTGCTGTTGGTTTTGTTCCTTGATACTGTTAGTTTTGTTGCTAGGTGTTAGTTTTGCTGCTTGGTGCTGTTGGTTTTACTTCAGTAGTTTTATTGGAATAACAGACTCAGTTCATTGCTAGGTTTCCTATAGATTGTCCTTATAATAGGCCACTTGCAGTTTTGTGACACAACACAATGCCACAGATGTCTCAAGTTTTGAGGGAGCGTGCAATTGGCATGCTGACTGCAGGAATGTCCACCAGAACTGTTGAATTGAATGTTAATTTCTCTACCGTTTTAGCAAATTTGGCAGTATGTCCAACCGGCCTCACAACCGCAGACCACGTGTACCCACACCATCACAGAACCTCCACATCCGGCTTCTTCATCTGGGAGATCGTCTGAGACCAGCCACCTGGGCAGGTGATGATAAAACTGTGGTTTTGGACAACTGATCCTCACCAGGATCTGGACCTGACAGCAGTTCGGCGTCGTAACCGACTTCAGTGGGCAAATGCTCACATTCAATGGCCACTGGCACGCTGGAGAAGTGGGCTCTTCACGGATGAATATCGAGTTTAACTGTACCGGGCCGAGGGCAGAAAATGTGTATGTCGTCCTGCTGGTGAGCGGTTTGCTGATGTGTCCCATGGTGGGGTTATGGTATGAGCAGGCATAAACTACAACAAACACAATTGCATTTTATCAATGGCAATTTGAATACACAGACCCAGCATGAGATCCAGCAAAATCCAGCATGATAATGATCGGCCCAATGTCACAAGGATCTGTACACAATTCCTGGAAGCTGAAAATGTCCCAGTTCTGTCATGACCTGCATACTCACCAGACATGTCACCCATTGAGCATGTTTGGGATGCTCTGAATCAATGCTTATGACAGCGTGTTCCAGCTACCGCCAATATCCAACAACTTCATACAGCCATGCAACAGCCTAATCAACTCTATATAAAGGAGATGTGTCACGCTGCATGAGGCAAATGGTGGTCACACCAGATACTGTTTTTTTAAAGGTATCTTTGACCAACAGATGCATATCTGTATTCCCAGTCATGTGAAACCCATAGATTAGGGCCTAATTTATTTATTTCAATTGACTGATTTCCTTATATGAACTACAACTCAGTAAAATCTTTGAAATTGTTCATGTTACGTTTACATTTTTGTTCAGTGTATATAATTTATTTTTACATTGACGTCATTTAGCAGACGCTCTAATCCAGAGCGGTTTACAGGAGCAATTAGGGTTAAATGACTTCATCAAGGGCACGTCAATGGATTATTTTTCACCTCTGTGAGGATACGAACCAGAAACCTTCTGGTTACTGGCCCAACGCTCTTAACTGCTGGGCTGCCTGCCTACTGTGATAACTACATAATGTAGTTCCAGGTAATGTAACATGCAGTCATTTCGGCTTGAATCAACTGATTGTAGATCAGCCGTCCTACCACACTAGTGACCTTCTGAATCCATCTGAATCTGAACAGCAGCGCTGACCTGCGTCCCAAGCAGGAAGTAAACACACACTAGAACTGTTAGAGTGGAGCAGACCCATGAAGAGGCAGGAAGAGCAGCTGTTCTGTTCTCCCCCCTCCCCTGGAATGGAAAGGCCAGCAGAATGCCATGTACTGTTCTACTCAGACCAACACACACTCACACACATTACACTCAGACCAACACACACTCACACACATTACACTCAGACCAACACACACTCACACACACATTTACACTCAGACCAACACACACTCACACACATTACACTCAGACCAACACACACTCACACACACATTTACACTCAGACCAACACACACTCACACACATTACACTCAGACCAACACACACTCACACACACATTTACACTCAGACCAACACACACTCACACACATTACACTCAGACCAAAACACACTCACACACACATTTACACTCAGACCAACACACACTCACACACACATTTACTCAGACCAACACACACTCACACACATTACACTCAGACCAAAACACACTCACACACATTACACTCAGACCAACACACACTCACACACATTACACTCAGACCAAAACACACTCACACACACATTTACACTCAGACCAACACACACTCACACACACATTTACACTCAGACCAACACACACTCACACACATTACACTCAGACCAAAACACACTCACACACACATTTACACTCAGACCAACACACACTCACACACACATTTACACTCAGACCAACACACACTCACACACACATTTACACTCAGACCAAAACACACTCACACACACATTTACACTCAGACCAACACACACTCACACACATTACACTCAGACCATCACACACTCACACACACATTTACACTCAGACCAACACACACTCACACACACATTTACACTCAGACCAACACACACTCACACACACATTTACACTCAAACCAAAACACACTCACACACATTACACTCAGACCAACACACACATTTACACTCAGACCAACACATACTGACACACACATTTACACTCAGACCAACACATACTGACACACACATTTACACTCAGACCAACACACACTCAACCATACATTTACGCTCAAACCAACACACACACACACACACACACATTTGAGTTCCCCATTTAGAACTTAAGTGATGTCCATCTAAGTACTGAAGTACCGGTTTTGTACCAAACATGCCCAATGATTTTATGTGACCTACATTTGACCTTAGATGGGTATCTTTGACCCTCAGTCTCACCTGTTTGTTCTAGTTGACATGAAGAGGGAATGGGAACTAATGTTCTCTGTGAAACATTGATGATTGTGTCCTCTCTGAGCATCTAGTCTAGCAACCACCTCTAGTCCATGTTCTCTGAGAGGATCCACTCTAACACCTCTCCATCTCTTTTCCCCAGAGTTCCCACCTGGCCCTGATAGACACTCTGATGTTGGCGTACACGGTGGAGATGGTGAGTGTGGAGCGGGTGATGGCGTGTGTCCACAGATGCTCCTCCCCTCTCAACGACCCCTCCTCCCACCCCGAAGGACACATCAGAGATCTGCCCTACGACACTGAGGACGCAGTCACCACATGGATCAACAAGGTTAGGGTACTAAGATACACACACACTCTAATACCAGAGATATGACATATTAGGCCCCACTGTATATCCTTAAAGCTGAGATCCCAGAAAGGTGAAACGACGCCACTGGCCGCCCCTGGCACATTTGTTATTGTTTTTGATTAGAGGAAATGAGCAGCCAGCATTGTGGGTAAAAACCTAGTAGAACTCAGCTGTTCTATGGTGCGTGCAATGATGTCGGAGGAAAAAAATATGTTTGTTGTTTTAAGTAACGTCTCTGTTGTAATATTGCAAACGGACGTGGCAACGTGTCAGATCAGATTACTGAGAGAGACCCCGGTCAGAATAAACTTGTTCTCATTTTAAGTTCTGTTTATACAGGACTGGGAGTTTTAACCAGGAACCAAATGTACATACAGTCAGAGTCTTAGCCCTAAAAGATAGTTCCTGTTAGCTGCTAATATTTGGATAATGCATCCCCACTGTTGAAATCCTCATAACATCCCATTAAATCAAGTCTGGCTCTGTGCCATTGAGCTTGTTTACATTCCTCCCTGCAGAAGCCAATGTGTTTCCTGCTCCCTGCTGCAGGCCAAGGCCAGACGGATACCAAAATGTACACACACACAGACACACACACGTACACACACACACAGACACACACACATACACACACACGTACACATATTGAGCCACGCATGGAAAAATGCACACTCATGCGGAAATATGATGGATGAACACAAATATTAACATGAATACACACACACTCAGGAAACACACAGATACACACATGATCACTTACTTGTGGATGGACTCACACATTCTCACACACAGCAGCTCGAAGGCATACAGTAGTGTACGATAGTGAGTCTCAGTTCATGTTGTGTGTGTGTGTGTGTGTGTGTGTGTGTGTGTGTGTGTGTGTGTGTGTTACGTCACTGGCACTGGAGCCCTTTGAAGAGACAACAGCCCTAGAAAAACAAGATTAGGACTTTCTCATTAAAACCTATCAGACAATGGACTCCTTCTACTTCCCTTGATGTTTGTTACACTCGTACACAACAGGGTTTAGAGCTGGAACATTCATGAGCCTATGGGAGATGTTTTCATGTGCTGAATGATGAAGTCATAGTAGTGCTTTGAAGTTTGACTGAAGTAGCTAGCTACATTATGGAAGGTGTAATATCACCTACATTATGGAAGCTGTAATCTCACCTACATTATGGAAACTGTAATCTCACCTACATTATGGAAACTGTAATCTCACCTACATTATGGAAACTGTAATCTCACCTACATTATGGAAACTGTAATCTCACCTACATTATGGAAACTGTAATCTCACCTACATTATGGAAACTGTAATCTCACCTACATTATGGAAACTGTAATCTCACCTACATTATGGAAACTGTAATCTCACCTACATTATGGAAACTGTAATCTCACCTACATTAACTGTAATCTCACCTACATTATGGAAACTGTAAACCTACATTATGAAGCTGTAATCTCACCTACATTATGGAAACTGTAATCTCACCTACATTATGGAAACTGTAATCTCACCTACATTATGGAAGCTGTAATCTCACCTACATTATGGAAACTGTAATCTCACCTACATTATGGAAACTGTAATCTCACCTACATTATGGAAACTGTAATCTCACCTACATTATGGAAGCTGTAATCTCACCTACATTATGGAAGCTGTAATCTCACCTACATTATTGTAGCTGTAATCTCCCCTACATTATTGTAGCTGTAATCTCACCTACATTATGGAAACTGTAATCTCACCTACATTATGGAAACTGTAATCTCACCTACATTATGGAAACTGTAATCTCACCTACATTATTGTAGCTGTAATCTCCCCTACATTATGGAAACTGTAATCTCCCCTACATTATGGAAACTGTAATCTCACCTACATTATGGAAACTGTAATCTCATCTACATTATGGAAGGTGTAATCTCCCCTACATTATGGAAGCTGTAATCTCCCCTACATTATGGAAGGTGTAATCTCACCTACATTATGGAAACTGTAATCTTCCCTACATTATGGAAACTGTAATCTCCCCTACATTGTGGAAACTGTAATATTGACCTACATTATGGTAGCAGTAATCTCCCTTACATTATAGAAGCTGTAATCTCACCACTCAGAATGCTTAATCTGCCACAAGAGTCTAGTCACCGCTGAAAGTCACTGTTTCCTATCGTTCTCTCTCACTTACACACACAAAAACAAAACCTCCACATTCATTCCCCCTCATTACACGTTGGTAATGTGACCCTCAATAATAACCCCTCTCTCTCTCTCTCTCTCTCTCTCTCTCTCTCTCTGTCTGTCTGTCTGTCTGTCTGTCTGTCTGTCTGTCTGTCTGTCTGTCTGTCTGTCTGTCTGTCTGTCTGTCTGTCTGTCTGTCTGTCTGTCTGTCTGTCTGTCTGTCTGTCTGTCTGTCTGTCTGTCTGTCTGTCTGTCTGTCTGTCTGTCTGTCTGTCTGTCTGTCTGTCTGTCTGTCTGTCTGTCTGTCTGTCTGTCTGTCTGTCTGTCTGTCTGTCTGTCTGTCTGTCTGTCTGTCTGTCTGTCTGTCTGTCTGTCTGTCTGTCTGTCTGTCTGTCTGTCTGTCTGTCTGTCTGTCTGTCTGTCTGTCTGTCTGTCTGTCTGTCTGTCTGTCTGTCTGTCTGTCTGTCTGTCTGTCTGTCTGTCTGTCTGTCTGTCTGTCTGTCTGTCTGTCTGTCTGTCTGTCTGTCTGTCTGTCTGTCTGTCTGTCTGTCTGTCTGTCTGTCTGTCTGTCTGTCTGTCTGTCTGTCTGTCTGTCTGTCTGTCTGTCTGTCTGTCTGTCTGTCTGTCTGTCTGTCTGTCTGTCTGTCTGTCTGTCTGTCTGTCTGTCTGTCTGTCTGTCTGTCTGTCTGTCTGTCTGTCTGTCTGTCTGTCTGTCTGTCTGTCTGTCTGTCTGTCTGTCTGTCTGTCTGTCTGTCTGTCTGTCTGTCTGTCTGTCTGTCTGTCTGTCTGTCTGTCTGTCTGTCTGTCTGTCTGTCTGTCTGTCTGTCTGTCTGTCTGTCTGTCTGTCTGTCTGTCTGTCTGTCTGTCTGTCTGTCTGTCTGTCTGTCTGTCTGTCTGTCTGTCTGTCTGTCTGTCTGTCTGTCTGTCTGTCTGTCTGTCTGTCTGTCTGTCTGTCTGTCTGTCTGTCTGTCTGTCTGTCTGTCTGTCTGTCTGTCTGTCTGTCTGTCTGTCTGTCTGTCTGTCTGTCTGTCTGTCTGTCTGTCTGTCTGTCTGTCTAGGTGAATGAGCACCTCAGGGAGATTCTGGTGGAGGAGCAGAGGTTGAGAGAGAGCTCTTGTCTTGAGACCACTGCTACAGGAGCTCAGAGGGTGAGTACAGACCTTCCCCCTGCTAACAGAAAACAGGAACTCGGTCTCATGCCAGCTGTATAGAGAGACACTGCTATGCTATGAGAGACTGCACTGCAGGCATTTATGTAAGGCCTACATTCTTAGAAAAAAAATGTTTTGGCTTCCATGTAGAACCCTCTGTGGAATGGAACCCAAAAGGTTTCTACCTGGAACCAAAAATGGTTCTCCTATGGGGGTAGCTGAAGAACCCTTTTGGAGGGGGGTGAGAAAACATTGTCTTTTGAATACTCAGTTGTTGACACAGGAGACAGTCACAGTAGCCACTGGGTCGTTTCAGATTGAATAGGGCATGAAGGGAGGATTCTAGCAGCTTCTTACCACCCACTGTTCTGGATGCAGGGCTGTTTCACTTAGGAAAGTCTTGGCCAGTCCGTCTGTGTCCAAACCGTATTAATATTCAGGATGGAGAAACATTTTCAGTGTTAACTTACATGACTAAAACCAGATTTAAAGTATGTAGAAACGATAATAAACATATATATTTTCTACAAAGATCATCTTCGAGATTTAACAATCACCTAAATAAAAGCTAGACAGTCAGGGAAAATCTACATTTCAAAAAATGTTTGGTCGGCGACCGCACCATTGTCCACACCCAAGGCCACGTCCCAGCAAAGCCCACCACCTAAGCCCCATTTTGATCCACCTGAGCCTTTCTAGGCCTGATGGTTCTCTCCTCTCTGTAGGCCTGATGGTTCTCTCCTCTCTGTAGACCTGAGCCTTCCTAGACCTGATGGTTCTCTCCTCTCTGTAGGCCTGATGGTTCTCTCCTCTCTGTAGACCTGATGGACCTTTTCTCCTCTCTGTAGGCCTGATGGTTCTCTCCTCTCTGTAGACCTGATGGTTCTCTCCTCTCTGTAGGCCTGATGGTTCTCTCCTCTCTGTAGGACTGATGGTTCTCTCCTCTCTGTAGGCCTGATGGTTCTCTCCTCTCTGTAGGCCTGATGGTTCTCTCCTCTCTGTAGGCCTGATGGTTCTCTCCTCTCTGTAGGCCTGATGGTTCTCTCCTCTCTGTAGACCTGATGGTTCTCTCCTCTCTATAGGCCTGATGGTTCTCTCCTCTCTGTAGACCTGATGGTTCTCTCCTCTCTGTAGACCTGATGGTTCTCTCCTCTCTGTAGACCTGAGCCTTCCTAGACCTGATGGTTCTCTCCTCTCTGTAGACCTGAGCCTTCCTAGGCCTGAGGGCAGGGGGCACGGGATGGGCCGCAGCGCCGCGCACAGAAGACAGACCTAGCCCATGGGGGAGGGGGGGTGGAACCCCACCCTGCCACACTGGGTAGGACATAGCAACACTTTAAGGGGCATTGCACTAAAATTGGCGTTGACTAGGGAAACGTTTCCTCTGTTCTTAGTGCCAGTCTGCACATTCAAACTAAAACAATGTAACTAATTATGGCATCTTTATGCTTTCGTTAATAAAATAATTATAAAAATACTCTTTCAAAATGCCGATGTTTATTTAGTTATTGATCCATAACGAATTTCTATGGGAATGAATATCACTGAATTACAGAAATATTGGAACAAAGTTGTCTAATGAAGGTAAACAAATTGTTGCTTACTAGAAAATACTCTTTCAAACACACACGGTCACATTGTACAGCGCCATTATGGCTATTAGCAGGTAGCTGGACAATAGACTTGCCTGGAAGGAGGGTAGGGGGAGAGTTCTATCATCAAATGTATATCTAAGTTAGGTTGGCTGTCTCACTTGCCTTGATTGGTTGCAATTTCAGTTTAATCCACCAGAAAAGACTAAACAAATATTATGTATCACATCTGACTGTGATTGGGAGTCTCATAGGGTGGCACACAATTGGCCCAGGTTTCTCCCCCCCTAAAAACAGAAATAAATGTTTTGGCCTTTACAAATATTATTTTGGCCTTTATTCAGATTACAATCGCTCACTTTTGTTTTTTTTTAAACAAAATAACCTCCAAAATATCATTATATATTATCAAGTTGATGGCACAGTCATATAGTGGCACCTACATAGAGCTGAGTGACTCACTCATTCATGGCTTTGCATCAAAATAATAAGTACCAACATTCTTTCTGATAGTCTTTAATAAAGAAATGTTTTGGTTATCCTGACCTGGACGCCATGTACAGTATTATGGGATGTTAGCAGGACAATATACCTTTACCAACACCTCTCTGTATTTTGATACTTTGTGGATGTATCTAAGTCACCGCAAAAAATGCGTTCCTACAGATACCCGTGTCGGCCGCCACCGGGAGACCCATGAGGCGGCTTTTGGTTTGAATTTAGAATCCTCTATATGTAATTATTGGCGGAGAGTCACGTCATATTTTTCGATATACTGTAGGCCTACCGAAGGCGACATGAGTCACTAGTGTTGAGTAATGTGCTGTTAAATGTGGTGTAGGTCTTATTTATTTAAAGAGCATATTGAAGTTAGAAACAATAGGATTTGAAGCAAAAGCCTACAACTATTTTAGCACCGTTTCGCACTTCTCTGAGACAAGCATGGTGACTGGTCTTGAAAAATCAATGAGATTTTATTTTGACTGAATATCTGTTTGGGTATTGGTTAGACTACAATTAGAAATGTTCTGCTCTTAGTGTAACCTTTATTTAACTAGGAAATTCAGTTAAGAACAAATTCTTATTGACAAGGACAGCCTACTCCTTCCTCCCTGTTGGGGAATTGAACCCCGGTCTCCCGCGTGCCCGCATGAATCGGGATTCTTTATCTAAATAGCCAAGTACTGTAGCCTATTCCCGACCGCCACGCCATTTTTCTTGGAATAGAAACACCGTAATATTAAGCCAAGTAATTAAGCAAAATTTCTTAAAATCAGTCCCATATACTATACTATGTTCTTACAAAAAAAGGTTTTAAAATCTCTAGTACAGCCACTATTGAAGGCTATCAAATGCTTCTCAAAGAAGCACTAACTAGCATTACTGGGAGAGTATTCTGACCCCTTGACATTTTGTTACATTACAGCCTTATTCTAAAGTTGATTAAATAGTATTTTTTCCTCATCTGTCTACACACACAATACCCCATAATGCCAAAGATAAAATCATTTTTTTGTCATTTTTTTTGCACATTTATTACAAATAAAAACGGATCACATTTACATAAGTATTCAGACCCTTCACTCAGTACTTTGTTGAAGCACGTTTGACTGTGATTACAGCCTCACATCTTCTTGGGTATGACGTTACAAGCTTGGCCCACCTGTATTTGGAGAGTTTCTCCCATTCTTCTCCGAAGATCTTCTCAAGCTCTGTCCGGTTGGATGGGGAGTGTTGCCTGCGCAGCTTTTTTCAGGTCTCTCCATAGATGTTGGATTGGGTTCAAGTCCGGGCTCTGGCTTGGCCACTCAAGGAAATTCAGAGACTTGTCCCGAAGCCACTCCTGCGTTGTCTTGGCTGTGTGCTTAGGGTCATTGTCCTGTTGGAAGGTGAACCTTCGCCCCAGTCTGAGGTCCTGAGCGCTCTGGAGCAGGTTTTCATCAAGGATCTCTCTGTACTTTGCTCCATTCACCTTTCCCTCGATCCTGACTAGTCTCCCAGTCCCTGTCACTGAAAAACATCCCCACAGCATGGTGCTGCCACCACCATGCTTCACCGTAAGGATGGTGCCAGGTTTCTTCCAGATGTGACAGGGTACTGTAGAACAGTAGATTTATACCTGTAGGATACTGTAGAACAGTAGATTTATACCTGTAGAACAGTAGATTTATACCTGTAGAACAGTAGATTTATACCTGTAGGATACTGTAGAACAGTAGATTTATACCTATAGGATACTGTAGAACAGTAGATTTATACCTGTAGGATACTGTAGAACAGTAGATTTATACCTGTAGGATACTGTAGAACAGTAGATTTATACCTGTAGAACAGTAGATTTATACCTGTAGGATACTGTAGAACAGTAGATTTATACCTGTAGGATACTGTAGAACAGTAGATTTATACCTGTAGGATACTGTAGAACAGTAGATTTATACCTGTAGAACAGTAGATTTATACCTGTAGGATACTGTAGAACAGTAGATTTATAGGATACTGTAGAACAGTAGGATACCTGTAGAACAGTAGATTTATACCTGTATACTGTAGAACAGTAGATTTATACCTGTAGGATACTGTAGAACAGTAGATTTATACCCTGTAGAACAGTAGATTTATACTGTAGAACAGTAGATTTATACCTGTAGGATACTGTAGAACAGTAGATTTATACCTAGAACAGGATACTGTAGAACAGTAGATTTATAGATTTATACCTGTAGGATACTGTAGAACAGTAGATTTATACCTGTAGGATACTGTAGAACAGTAGATTTATACCTGTAGAACAGTAGATTTATACCTGTAGGATACTGTAGAACAGTAGATTTATACCTGTAGGATACTGTAGAACAGTAGATTTATACCTGTAGGATACTGTAGAACAGTAGATTTATACCTGTAGGATACTGTAGAACAGTAGATTTATACCTGTAGGATACTGTAGAACAGTAGATTTATACCTGTAGGATACTGTAGAACAGTAGATTTATACCTATAGGATACTGTAGAACAGTAGATTTATACCTGTAGAACAGTAGATTTATACCTGTAGGATACTGTAGAACAGTAGATTTATACCTGTAGGATACTGTAGAACTACCTGTAGGATACTGTAGAACAGTAGATTTATACCTGTAGGATACTGTAGAACAGTAGATTTATACCTGTAGGATACTGTAGAACAGTAGATTTATACCTGTAGGATACTGTAGAACAGTAGATTTATACCCTGTAGGATACTGTAGAACAGTAGATTTATACCTGTAGGATACTGTAGAACAGTAGATTTATACCTGTAGGATACTGTAGAACAGTAGATTTATACCTGTAGGATACTGTAGAACAGTAGATTTATACCTGTAGGATACTGTAGAACAGTAGATTTATACCTGTAGGATACTGTAGAACAGTAGATTTATACCTGTAGAACAGTAGATTTATACCTGTAGGATACTGTAGAACAGTAGATTTATACCTGTAGGATACTGTAGAACAGTAGATTTATACCTGTAGAACAGTAGATTTATACCTGTAGGATACTGTAGAACAGTAGATTTATACCTGTAGGATACTGTAGAACAGTAGATTTATACCTGTAGGATACTGTAGAACAGTAGATTTATACCTGTAGGATACTGTAGAACAGTAGATTTATACCTGTAGGATACTGTAGAACAGTAGATTTATACCTGTAGGATACTGTAGAACAGTAGATTTATACCTGTAGGATACTGTAGAACAGTAGATTTATACCTGTAGAACAGTAGATTTATACCTGTATACTGTAGAACAGTAGATTTATACCTGTAGAACAGTAGATTTATACCTGTAGAACAGTAGATTTATACCTGTAGGATACTGTAGAACAGTAGATTTATACCTGTAGGATACTGTAGAACAGTAGATTTATACCTGTAGGATACTGTAGAACAGTAGATTTATACCTGTAGGATACTGTAGAACAGTAGATTTATACCTGTAGGATACTGTAGAACAGTAGATTTATACCTGTAGGATACTGTAGAACAGTAGATTTATACCTGTAGGATACTGTAGAACAGTAGATTTATACCTGTAGGATAGAACAGTAGATTTATACCTGTAGATAGATTTATTAGAACAGTAGATTTTTATACCTAGAACAGTAGATTTATACTGTAGAACAGTAGATTTATACCTGTAGGATACTGTAGAACAGTAGATTTATACCTGTAGGTAGATTTATACCTGTAGAACAGTAGATTTATACCTGTAGGATACTGTAGAACAGTAGATTTATACCTGTAGAACAGTAGATTTATACCTGTAGGATACTGTAGAACAGTAGATTTATACCTGTAGGATACTGTAGAACAGTAGATTTATACCTGTAGGATACTGTAGAACAGTAGATTTATACCTGTAGGATACTGTAGAACAGTAGATTTATACCTGTAGGATACTGTAGAACAGTAGATTTATACCTGTAGAACAGTAGATTTATACCTGTAGGATACTGTAGAACAGTAGATTTATACCTGTAGGATACTGTAGAACAGTAGATTTATACCTGTAGGATACTGTAGAACAGTAGATTTATACCTGTAGGATACTGTAGAACAGTAGATTTATACCTGTAGAACAGTAGATTTATACCTGTAGGATACTGTAGAACAGTAGATTTATACCTGTAGAACAGTAGATTTATACCTGTAGGATACTGTAGAACAGTAGATTTATACCTATAGGATACTGTAGAACAGTAGATTTATACCTGTAGGGTACTGTAGAACAGTAGATTTATACCTGTAGAACAGTAGATGTATACCTATAGGATACTGTAGAACAGTAGATTTATACCTGTAGGGTACTGTAGAACAGTAGATTTATACCTGTAGAACAGTAGATTTATACCTGTAGGATACTGTAGAACAGTAGATTTATACCTGTAGAACAGTAGATTTATACCTGTAGGATACTGTAGAACAGTAGATTTATACCTATAGGATACTGTAGAACAGTAGATTTATACCTGTAGGATACTGTAGAACAGTAGATTTATACCTGTAGGATACTGTAGAACAGTAGATTTATACCTATAGGATACTGTAGAACAGTAGATTTATACCTGTAGGATACTGTAGAACAGTAGATTTATACCTGTAGGATACTGTAGAACAGTAGATTTATACCTGTAGGATACTGTAGAACAGTAGATTTATACCTGTAGAACAGTAGATTTATACCTGTAGAACAGTAGATTTATACCTGTAGGATACTGTAGAACAGTAGATTTATACCTGTAGGATACTGTAGAACAGTAGATTTATACCTGTAGAACAGTAGATTTATACCTGTAGGATACTGTAGAACAGTAGATTTATACCTGTAGAACAGTAGATTTATACCTGTAGGGTACTGTAGAACAGTAGATTTATACCTGTAGGATACTGTAGAACAGTAGATTTATACCTGTAGGATACTGTAGAACAGTAGATTTATACCTGTAGAACAGTAGATTTATACCTGTAGGGTACTGTAGAACAGTAGATTTATACCTGTAGGATACTGTAGAACAGTAGATTTATACCTGTAGAACAGTAGATTTATACCTATAGGATACTGTAGAACAGTAGATTGATCAGGTGCTAATGGTTCATGTAGATCAATGTGTCAATCAATGAACAGTAAGACCTAGGTGTAGTTACAGTACAGAATCTAATCCTGGTAATGGTCGTGTTCTCACATCCCAGTGGATGTGTAGCTTGTTTGCCTGACTGTTTTTGCATTCAACAACGATACAGCATCTATGCCGTACAGGACAATGCCAAGTAACCTAGTAAAGATGGTATTGTATCCTAGTAAAGATGGCATCGTATCCTAGTAAAGATGGCATCGTATCCTAGTAAAGATGGCATCGTATCCTAGTAAAGATGGCATCGTATCCTAGTAAAGATGGCATCGTATCCTAGTAAAGATGGCATCGTATCCTAGTAAAGATGGCATCGTATCCTAGTAAAGATGGTATTGTATCCTAGTAAAGATGGCATCTTAGCCTAGTAAAGATGGCATCGTATCCTAGTAAAGAGGGCATCGTATCCTAGTAAAGATGGCATCGTATCCTAGTAAAGAGGGCATCGTATCCTAGTGAAGAGGGCATCGTATCCTAGTAAAGATGGCATCGTATCCTAGTGAAGATGGTATTGTATCCTAGTGAAGATGGCATCGTAGCCTAGTGAAGATGGCATCGTAGCCTAGTGAAGAGGGCATCGTATCCTAGTAAAGATGGCATCGTAGCCTAGTAATGATGGCATCGTAGCCTAGTAATGATGGCATCATAGCCTAGTAAAGATGGTATTGGTCGATCCGTCAATGTCTCTACAAACTACTGTGTGTGTGTGTGTGTGTGCGTGCGTGCGTGCGTGTGTCTGTGTGTTTGTGACAGTGCATCTGTGCGTGACAAAGAGTGCTTGTGTACATTTGAGTGTGAGGAGCCTTTATATACATCCATACTCTCCTTACTCTGATTCCATACATTAACTATCACTGACCGTTATGTCTCCGTGTTGTTGTTGCCATGGCTGCAGGCGCGCTACTGGAGGGAGTATGCCCAGCAGAGGGCAGCTCCATCACTCCCCCTGGTGGACAATCTGCTGAAGGACAACACAGACGGCTGTGCCCTGGCCGCACTCCTTCACTTCTACTGCACAACGTCCATCAGACTGGAAGGTACCGTACAGGAGGATTATTCTATCACTTCATACCTGTAGCCTTCTCTAGTTGGTCTGCTTTACAGTAACGTAACTCAGAATGGAAAGTACAGTTGGCTGTCGTTACACAAGTGTTTGACCAGATGAGCATAGGGGAAGTTGGGCCAGAATCACAGAAATGAGTTATATTAGAAAATATGGCATTCAATCACAGCAAACAATATATTTGCTGGACAATATGATAGCTATAAGGTGACAGTATGCATCCAACAGCTGTTGAAGTATTAGAGAGGGACTGTTTGGGAACAGAATTACCTCAGGGCTCAAGAAAATGATTACTTGTAAATGAAAAAGATACCAGTAGCAGTAGCATCAATAGTACCAGTAGCATCAATAGCTACATTGTTTCAACCATTAGACTCACAGACAACTGAAGAGGGAATTTCCCCACGGTATGACCTTTCCCCTGACCCTGCCATTACACAACCACATGTGTTTTTCCCGTTTGAAAATCACATTTATTTAAAATAGAAAAATAATTTACAGCCAACTGTTGTGTCCAAGTATTCAGATAACAGCTGTAAAGGGATTCCAAATGGACTCGTTGCATTTATGAATTAAAATCATTGATGTTGTCAAAGTACCATCAACAGCAATATTGTTTTTTTCATTAGACATGCAGACAACAGTGACAGTGACCCGACCTTGAAATTCCTGTCAGCTGACAGGAACCTCCCTTATCACCATGATCTCAGTCTTACAGAGAATAGCTAACACACAGAGAAGAGAGAAGAGAGAGAATAGCTAACACACACAGAGAGAAGAGAGAGAATAGCTAACACACAGAGAAGAGAGAAGAGAGAGAATAGCTAACACACACAGAGAAGAGAGAGAATAGCTAACACACAGAGAGAAGAGAGAGAATAGCTAACACACAGAGAAGAGAGAAGAGAGAGAATAGCTAACACACACAGAGAGAAGAGAGAGAATAGCTACACACACAGAATAGCTAACACACAGAGAAGAGAGAGAATAGCTAACACACAGAGAGAAGAGAGAGAATAGCTAACAACACAGAGAGAAGAGAGAGAATAGCTAACACACAGAGAAGAGAGAAGAGAGAGAATAGAAGAGAGAAGAGAGAGAATAGCTAACACACAGAGAAGAAGAGAGAGAATAGCTAAACACACAGAGAGAAGAGAGAGAATAGCTAACACACAGAGAGAAGAGAGAGAATAGCTAACACACACAGAGAGAAGAGAAGAGAGAGAATAGCTAACACACAGAGAAGAGAGAGAATAGCTAACACACAGAGCTAACACACAGAGAGAAGAGAGAGAATAGCTAACACACAGAGAAGAGAGAAGAGAGAGAATAGCTAACACACAGAGAGAGAAGAGAGAGAATAGCTAACACACACAGAGAGAAGAGAGAGAATAGCTAACACACAGAGAGAGAAGAGAGAGAATAGCTAACACACAGAGAAGAGAGAAGAGAGAGAATAGCTAACACACAGAGAAGAGAGAAGAGAGAGAATAGCTAACACACAGAGAGAGAAGAGAGAGAATAGCTAACACACAGAGAAGAGAGAAGAGAGAGAATAGCTAACACACAGAGAGAGAAGAGAGAGAATAGCTAACACACACAGAGAGAAGAGAGAGAATAGCTAACACACAGAGAGAGAAGAGAGAGAATAGCTAACACACAGAGAGAAGAGAGAGAATAGCTAACACACACAGAAGAGAGAGAGAATAGCTAACACACAGAGAAGAGAGAGAATAGCTAACACACACAGAGAGAAGAGAGAGAATAGCTAACACACACAGAGAGAAGAGAGAGAATAGCTAACACACAGCTACACACACAGAGAAGAGAGAGAATAGACACACAGAGAGAGAAGAGAGAGAATAGCTAACACACAGAGAGAGAAGAGAGAGAATAGCTAACACACAGAGAAGAGAGAAGAGAGAGAATAGCTAACACACAGAGAAGAGAGAAGAGAGAGAATAGCTAACACACAGAGAAGAGAAGAGAGAGAATAGCTTCTCCTCCATCCTGCCCAGTAGATATGATCCAGAATGATTCCATTGGAAAGAAGATTAGCCCCTAGTGATGAAGTCAATGTGTACAATTTGGCCAACAACGTCAAAGAGTCCATGAGGTTCAGGTTTATGCAATAATAATGGTGTCATTTGGGGATGAACAATTAAACCTGAGTGAAATACATATCATGAGAGATAGCGTAGGAGAGAGAGAGGGCAGAGGGGAGCAGAGACATGAGTGGGGAGGGAGAGACAGAGAGAGATGGAGAGAAAGTTAGAGGGGGGGAAATGAAAGATATGAGGGAAAAGAGAGAGAGAGGGGGCAATGAAAGATATGAGGGAAAGAGAGAGAGAGGGGGGCAATGAAAGATATGAGGGAAAGAGAGAGAGAGGGGGGGGCAATGAAAGATATGAGGGAAAGAGAGAGAGAGAGAGGGGGCAATGAAGAGATGAGGGAAATGAGGGAAAAGAGAGAGAGAGGGGGCAATGAAAGATATGAGAGGGGGGCAAATATGAGGGAAAGAGAGAGAGGGGGCAATGAAAGATATGAGGGAAAGAGAGAGAGGGGGCAATGAAAGATATGAGGGAAAGAGAGAGAGAGGGGGCAATGAAAGATATGAGGGAAAGAGAGAGAGAGATGAAAGATAGGGGGCAATGAAAGATATGAGGGAAAGAGAGAGAGGGGGGGGCAATGAAAGATATGAGGGAAAGAGAGAGAGAGAGAGGGGGGCAATGAAAGATATGAGGGAAAGAGAGAGAGAGAGGGGGGCAATGAAAGATATGAGGGGGAAAGAGAGGGAAAGAGAGAGAGGGGGGCAATGAAAGATATGAGGGAAAAAGAGAGAGAGAGGGGGGCAATGAAAGATATGAGGGAAAGAGAGAGAGAGGGGGGAGAGTTTTTGTATTTAACTTTTATTTAACTAGGCGAGTCAGTTAAGAACAAATTCCTATTTACAATGACGGCCTGGGAACAGTGGGTTAACTGGTCTAGGAACAGTGGGTTAACCGGTCTAGGAACAGTGGGTTAACTGGTCTAGGAACAGTGGGTTAACTGGTCTGGGAACAGTGGGTTAAATGGTCTGGGAACAGTGGGTTAACTGCCTTGTTCAGGGGCAGAACGACAGATTGTTACCTTGTCAGCTCGGGGATTCAAGCTCTAACCACTAGGCTACCTGCCACCCCAAAAGAGACAGATGGGGAGAGGGTGAGAGGAGAGAGGAGAGAGAGAGAGAGAGGGAGGGAGAGAGACTAGAGAGAGAGAGGGTGAGCGAGAGAGAGAGAGGAGTGGAGAAGAGAGAGAGAGAGAGAGAGAGAGAGTTAGAGAGAGGAGAGAGAGAGAGAGAGAGAGAGAGAGAGAGAGAGAGAGAGAGAGAGAGAGAGAGAGAGAGAGAGAGAGAGAGAGAGAGAGAGAGAGAGAGAGAGAGAGAGAGAGAGAGAGAGAGAGAGAGAGAGAGAGAGAGAGATATTAGTGGCATGTTTCAGTTTTGAGCCTGTTTATACAGTAGCCAGTGGGCCAGACTCCACCCACTATTCCAATAATGCCCCAGGGCCAGGCTAAGACGTGATTGGTCAGGAGTTAATAGCAACATAGTCCGTTGGATGAAGAATGTTGACTTATTTATTGAAAGATAAACATTTCCACTCCCTCTACTTGTGCCCAGTCAAATATAGATGGCTCTGTGTGCTACTATCAGATGTTCACTGCCCCCGACCCTGCCTTCTAACCCTGCCTCCTCCCACTGTTATTCTGGCCAAATACTACAAATAATACTAAATACTTTATAAAAGATACATTTCTAATAAAGTACAAATGCAAATACATTTCAATGTTTTTAAGACAGACCATGGCCACTCTCAATAACATATATTGTATAAACTGTATACGTACACTACCGTTCAAAAGTTTGGGGTCACTTAGAAATGTCCTTGTTTTTGAAAGAAATGCACATTTTTTGTCCATTAAAATAACAGAAATACAGTGTAGACACTGTTATTGTTGTAAATGACTATTGTAGCTGGAAACGGCAGATTCTTTTATGGAATAGGTGTACAGAGGCCCGTTATCAGCAACCATCACTCCTGTGTTTCAACTGGCAGCTTCATTAAATAGTACCCACAAAACACCAGTCTCAACGTCAACTGTGAAGAGGCGACTCCGGGATACTGGCCTTCTAGGCAGAGTTGCAAAGAAAAAGCCATATCTCAGACTGGCCAATGAAAAGAAAAGATTAGGATGGGAAAAAGAACACAGACACTGGACAGAGGAACGAGAAGGCCAGCATCCCGGAATCGCCTCTTCACTGTTGATGTTGAGACTGGTGTTTTGCAGGTACTATTTAATGAAGCTGCCAGTTGAGGACTTGTGAGGCGTCTGTTTCTCAAACTAGACACTCTAATGTACTTGTCCTCTTGCTCAGTTGTGCACCGGGGCCTCTCACTCCTCTTTCTATTCTGGTTAGAGACAGTTTGAGCTGTTATGTGAAGGGAGTAGCACACAGCGCTGTACGAGATCTTCAGTTTCTTGGCAATTTCTCGCATGGAATAGCCTTCATTTCTCAGAACAAGAATAGACTGACGGGTTTCAGAAGAAAGGTATTTGTTTCTGGCCATTTTGAGCCTGTAATCGAACCCACAAATGCTGATGCTCCAGATACTCAACTAGTCTAAAGAAGGCCCGTTTTACTGCTTTAACATAATTGCAAAAGGGTTTTCTAATGATCAATTAGCCTTTTAAAATGATTAACTTGGATTAGCTAACACAACGTGGCATTGGAACACAGGAGTGATGGCTGCTGATAATGGGACTCTGTACGCCTATGTAGATATTCCATTTAAAAAATCAGCCGTTTCCAGCTACAACAGTCATTTACAACATTAACAATGTCTACACTGTATTTCTGATCAATTTGATGTTATTTTGATGGACATTTTTTTTGTGCTTTTCTTTCAAAAACAAGGACATTTCTAAGTGACCCCAAACAAGCAAGTCATTGATGCATTGCTGAAGCTTTTCGGATATATTTGAAAACAAACCCTTAAACTCTAACTCCGCCCCTGTGCTCTCTCCTCTCCCCACCCTCCAGATATCTGTCTGAAGGAGACCATGTCGCTGGCTGACAGTCTGTACAATCTGCAGCTGGTGCAGGAGTTCTGTAGGGACAACCTCAACCACTGCTGCCACTTCTCCCTGGAGGACATGCTCTATGCCCACTCTTCTATCAAGGTAGGCTCTATGCCCACTCTTCTATCAAGGTAGGCTCTATGCCCACTCTTCTATCAAGGTAGGCTCTATGCCCACTCTTCTATCAAGGTAGGCTCTATGCCCACTCTTCCATCAAGGTAGAACCAGGGGGACAGGACAGAGAGGGAGGCTGTGGACTAGGGAGGAGGTCTGGGGGACAGGAAGGGGGCTGGGGGGGGCAGGGGGTGGGCTGGGGTAACAACGAGGGACCAGGGGGTCATGGCCTGGGTTAGGTAGGGAGGGATATGGAGTATTGACATTGGAGGTAGAGTGGTGCTATAGATCTCGTTGAGTGGTATGTGTGGACAAATGGCTGAAAGGGGTATTTTGAATTGAACCTTTATAGAGTTAGTAATGATACATAGAGTTAGTAATGATACATAGAGTTAGTAATGATACATAGAGTTAGTAATTATGCATAGAGTTAGTAATGATGCATAGAGTTAATAATGATACATAGAGTTAGTAATGATGCATAGAGTTAGTAATGATGCATAGAGTTAGTAATGATACATAGTTAGTAATGATACATAGTTAGTAATGATACATAGAGTTAGAAATGATGCATAGAGTTAGTAATGATGCATAGAGTTAATAATGATACATAGAGTTAGTAATGATGCATAGAGTTAGTAATGATGCATAGAGTTAGTAATGATGCATAGAGTTAGTAATCATACATAGAGTTAGTAATGATGCATAGAGTTAGTAATCATACATAGAGTTAGTAATGATGCATAGAGTTAGTAATGATGCATAGAGTTAGAGTTAGTAATGATGCATTGAGTTAGTAATGATGCATAGAGTTAGTAATGATGCATAGAGTTAGTAATGATACATAGAGTTAGTAATGATACATAGAGTTAGTAATGATACATAGAGTTAGTAATGATGCATAGAGTTAGTAATGATGCATAGAGTTAGTAATCATACATAGAGTTAGTAATGATGCATAGAGTTAGTAATGATACATAGAGTTAGAGTTAGTAATGATGCATTGAGTTAGTAATGATGCATAGAGTTAGTAATGATGCATAGAGTTAGTAATGATGCATAGAGTTAGTAATGATGCATAGAGTTAGTAATGATGCATAGAGTTAGTAATGATACATAGTGTTAGTAATGATACATAGAGTTAGCGTTAGTAATGATGCATAGAGTTAGTAATGATACATAGAGTTAGTAATGATACATAGAGTTAGTAATGATGCATAGAGTTAGTAATGATGCATAGAGTTAGTAATGATACATAGAGTTAGTAATGATACATAGAGTTAGTAATGATGCATAGAGTTAGTAATGATGCATAGAGTTAGTAATGATGCATAGAGTTAGTAATGATACATAGAGTTAGTAATGATGCATAGAGTTAGTAATGATGCATAGAGTTAGTAATGATGCATAGAGTTAGTAATGATACATAGAGTTAGTAATGATACATAGAGTTAGTACATAGAGCTAGTAATGATACATATAGTTAGTAATGATACATAGAGTTAGTAATGATACAGAGTTAGAGTTAGTAATGATACAGAGAGTTGGTAATGATACATAGAGTTAGTACTGATACATAGTGTTAGAGTTAGTAATGATTTGGGTGTGTGTGTGTGTGTATAGGAGGGGCACATTTTGCCATACTGACTGTTCCGCAAAGTCAAATAAGCGTTGGTGTGTGTGTGTGTGTGTGTGTTGCTATTCCAAAACAGACAGGACCCTTTAGCTAGCCAAGCTCTCCCCTTAAGACAGACAGACAGGGGCTGCTTAGAGAGAAGTGGCATGCTATTTTCTCTGTGCCTGTCTCTCCCTGCCTCTCCCTGTCTCTCCCTGTCTCTCCCTGTCTCTCCCTGTCTCTCCCTGTCTCTCCCTGTCTCTCCCTGTCTCTCCAGGCCTCTGTTGTTTTGCCCTTTTCTATCAGAGGATGACAGAACTGTTGATTATTTACAAATAATACATAATGAGTTCTGATTTACTGCTCATTCATACAGAATGTGTTATGTAACCATGTAATGTAAACATGTAATGTAATGTAACTATGTAATGTAACTATGTAATGTAACTATGTAATGTAACCATGTAATGTAATGTAACTATGTAATGTAACTATGTAATGTAACTATGTAATGTAAACATGTAATGTAATGTAACTATGTAATGTAAACATGTAATGTAACTATGTAATGTAAACATGTAATGTAACCATGTAATGTAAACATGTAATGTAACTATGTCCTGTAACTATGTCATGTAACTATGTCATGTAACCATGTAATGTAATGTAACTATGTAATGTAACTATGTAATGTAACCATGTAATGTAACTATGTAATGTAAACATGTAATGTAACTATGTAATGTAACTATGTAATGTAACTATGTCATGTAATGTAACCATGTAATGTGATGTAAACATGTAATGTAACTATGTAATGTAACTATGTAATGTAACTATGTCATGTAATGTAACCATGTAATGTGATGTAAACATGTAATGTAACCATGTAATGTAATGTAACCATGTAATGTAACCATGTAATGTAACTATGTAATGTAAACATATAATGTAACCATGTAATGTAACTATGTAATGTAGCCATGTAATGTAAACATATAATGTAACCATGTAATGTAACCATGTAATGTAAACATATAATGTAAACATGTATTGTAACCATGTAATGTAACCATGTAATGTAAACATGTAATGTAATGTAACTATGTAATGTAACTATGTAATGTAACTATGTAATGTAACTATGTAATGTAAACATGTAATGTAATGTAACTATGTAATGTAACTATGTAATGTAACTATGTAATGTAACCATGTAATGTAAACATGTAATGTAATGTAACTATGTAATGTAACTATGTAATGTAACTATGTAATGTAACTATGTAATGTAAACATGTAATGTAATGTAACTATGTAATGTAACTATGTAATGTAAACATGTAATGTAACTATGTAATGTAACTATGTAATGTAAACATGTAATGTAACTATGTAATGTAAACATGTAATGTAACTATGTAATGTAACTATGTAATGTAACTATGTCATGTAATGTAACCATGTAATGTGATGTAAACATGTAATGTAACCATGTAATGTAATGTAACCATGTAATGTAACCATGTAATGTAACTATGTAATGTAAACATATAATGTAACCATGTAATGTAACTATGTAATGTAGCCATGTAATGTAAACATATAATGTAACCATGTAATGTAACCATGTAATGTAACCATGTAATGTAAACATGTATTGTAACCATGTAATGTAACCATGTAATGTAAACATGTAATGTAATGTAACCATGTAATGTAAACATGTAATGTAACTATGTAATGTAACCATGTAATGTAAACATGTAATGTAATGTAACTATGTAATGTAACTATGTAATGTAACCATGTAATGTAAACATGTAATGTAATGTAACTATGTAATGTAAACATGTAATGTAATGTAACGATGTGATGTAAACATGTAATGTAATGTAACTATGTAATGTAACCATGTAATGTAAACATGTAATGTAATGTAACCATGTAATGTAACCATGTAATGTAACCATGTGATGTAATGTAACCATGTAATGTAAACATGTAATGTAACCATGTAATGTAAACATGTAATGTAAACATATAATGTAAACATGTATTGTAAACATGTAATGTAACGATGTGATGTAAACATGTAATGTAAACATGTAATGTAATGTAACCATGTAATGTAAACATGTAATGTAAACATGTAATGTAATGTAACCATGTAATGTAAACATGTAATGTAATGTAACTATGTAATGTAACTATGTAATGTAACCATGTAATGTAAACATGTAATGTAATGTAACCATGTAATGTAAACATGAAATGTAATGTAACCATGTAATGTAACCATGTAATGTAAACATGTAATGTAATGTAACTATGTAATGTAACCATGTAATGTAACTATGTAATGTAAACATGTAATGTAATGTAACCATGTAATGTAAACATGTAATGTAAACATGTAATGTAATGTAACTATGTAATGTAATGTAACTATGTAATGTAACCATGTAATGTAACAATGTAATGTAAACATGTAATGTAATGTAACTATGTAATGTAAACATGTAATGTATTGTAAACATGTAATGTAACTATGTAATGTAACTATGTAATGTAACCATGTAATGTAACCATGTAATGTAACGTAACTATGTAATGTAACTATGTAATGTAACCATGTAATGTAACTATGTAATGTAACCATGTAATGTAACTATGTAATGTAAACATGTCATGTAATGTAATCATGTAATGTAACTATATAATGTAACCATGTAATGTAACTATTTAATGTAACCATGTAATGTAATGTAAGTATGTAATGTAACCATGTAATGTAACCATGCAATGTAACCATGTAATGTGGTTATAGACTGCTAGAATGTGTAACATGTAGTATAGGAACATTAGTCAGAACCAATTGGGATTCTGGTCCTGCCCCTAACTGTTGGCACACTGTGTCCTTTCCTTAGACTGTGTGTGTGTGTGTGTGTTTGTACCAACCTCCTATTTAGTGAGACAAACACAACCAATAGGGGCACAGGGCCCCCTTTGGCCTGTCGTGTATACACACACACACACACACACACACACACACACACACACACACACACACACACACACACACACACCATGCACCACTGGGTGTGTATAGACTGGTCACAGTGCAACAAGCGTCTCAGGGAGGGGCAGAGAGTGAGAGAACGTGTCCTGAAGAGCAGCTAAAGGCCCTGGCATGGAGCCAACTCACTACTGGCCAAACTTTCTCCAGAACCCCTAACCAGACCACCACAGTGTGGGTGGGTGTCCTACACTCTAAACTCAATGTCCAAAAGCTCTTGACAATCCAAAGGGGATATATATCCAAGCAACAATGTTTTGAAATCTTCAGTCCAGTCTTAGTTTGCGGGGAGGTTGTGGTCAATGAAGACCCTCCATTCAATAGAGACAGAGGTCCAGTCAGAAGAAGTGGATGAATCATTAAAGGAATGAAGCCATATTATAATCTGTGTTGTGTGTGTCTATGGCACACTCTAATATATATCCGTTTTCTCCACTATACACTAGATGTTGAGGTAACGGAGAAATCTGAGGCTGCCAATAACACACACACCCACACTCAGTTACTTAGCAACCAGGGTAGCTTGGAGGCAGCTTTACCTGCTATCCCTGACCTCATCATTGATCTACCAGCCACTATACAGTATGTTGCCTCGTCTGTGACTTGTGTCAACAGAGACACCTTCTGGACAAATGCAGTTATTTGGATGTATGACATTTCCTTCCCCCCTATCTAACTCGTGTGTGTGTTTTGTCCTGTTGCAGAACAACTACCTGGTGTTTATGCTGTGTTTTGTCCTGTTGCAGAACAACTACCTGGTGTTTATGCTGTGTTTTGTCCTGTTGCAGAACAACTACCTGGTGTTTATGTTGTGTTTTGTCCTGTTGCAGAACAACTACCTGGTGTTTATGCTGTGTTTTGTCCTGTTGCAGAACAACTACCTGGTGTTTATGTTGTGTTTTGTCCTGTTGCAGAACAACTACCTGGTGTTTATGCTGTGTTTTGTCCTGTTGCAGAACAACTACCTGGTGTTTATGTTGTGTTTTGTCCTGTTGCAGAACAACTACCAGGTGTTTATGTTGTGTTTTGTCCTGTTGCAGAACAACTACCTGGTGTTTATGTTGTGTTTTGTCCTGTTGCAGAACAACTACCTGGTGTTTATGCTGTGTTTTGTCCTGTTGCAGAATAACTACCTGGTGTTTATGTTGTGTTTTGTCCTGTTGCAGAACAACTACCTGGTGTTTATGCTGTGTTTTGTCCTGTTGCAGAACAACTACCTGGTGTTTATGCTGTGTTTTGTCCTGTTGCGGAACAACTACCTGGTGTTTATGCTGTGTTTTGTCCTGTTGCAGAACAACTACCTGGTGTTTATGCTGTGTTTTGTCCTGTTGCAGAATAACTACCTGGTGTTTATGCTGTGTTTTGTCCTGTTGCAGAACAACTACCTGGTGTTTATGTTGTGTTTTGTCCTGTTGCAGAACAACTACCTGGTGTTTATGCTGTGTTTTGTCCTGTTGCAGAACAACTACCTGGTGTTTATGTTGTGTTTTGTCCTGTTGCAGAACAACTACCTGGTGTTTATGCTGTGTTTTGTCCTGTTGCAGAACAACTACCTGGTGTTTATGTTGTGTTTTGTCCTGTTGCAGAACAACTACCTGGTGTTTATGCTGTGTTTTGCCCTGTTGCAGAACAACTACCTGGTGTTTATGTTGTGTTTTGTCCTGTTGCAGAACAACTACCTGGTGTTTATGCTGTGTTTTGTCCTGTTGCAGAACAACTACCTGGTGTTTATGCTGTGTTTTGTCCTGTTGCAGAACAACTACCTGGTGTTTATGCTGTGTTTTGTCCTGTTGCAGAACAACTACCTGGTGTTTATGTTGTGTTTTGTCCTGTTGCAGAACAACTACCTGGTGTTTATGCTGTGTTTTGTCCTGTTGCAGAACAACTACCTGGTGTTTATGCTGTGTTTTGTCCTGTTGCAGAACAACTACCTGGTGTTTATGCTGTGTTTTGTCCTGGTGCAGAACAACTACCTGGTGTTTATGCTGTGTTTTGTCCTGTTGCAGAACAACTACCTGGTGTTTATGCTGTGTTTTGTCCTGTTGCAGAACAACTACCTGGTGTTTATGCTGTGTTTTGTCCTGTTGCAGAACAACTACCTGGTGTTTATGCTGTGTTTTGTCCTGTTGCAGAACAACTACCTGGTGTTTATGCTGTGTTTTGTCCTGTTGCAGAACAACTACCTGGTGTTTATGTTGTGTTTTGTCCTGTTGCAGAACAACTACCTGGTGTTTATGCTGTGTTTTGTCCTGTTGCAGAACAACTACCTGGTGTTTATGTTGTGTTTTGTCCTGTTGCAGAACAACTACCTGGTGTTTATGCTGTGTTTTGTCCTGTTGCAGAACAACTACCTGGTATTTATGCTGTGTTTTGTCCTGTTGCAGAACAACTACCTGGTGTTTATGCTGTGTTTTGTCCTGTTGCAGAACAACTACCTGGTGTTTATGTTGTGTTTTGTCCTGTTGCAGAACAACTACCTGGTGTTTATGCTGTGTTTTGTCCTGTTGCAGAACAACTACCTGGTGTTTATGCTGTGTTCTGTCCTGTTGCAGAACAACTACCTGGTGTTTATGCTGTGTTTTGTCCTGTTGCAGAACAACTACCTGGTGTTTATGCTGTGTTTTGTCCTGTTGCAGAACAACTACCTGGTGTTTATGCTGTGTTTTGTACTGTTGCAGAACAACTACCTGGTGTTTATGTTGTGTTTTGTCCTGTTGCAGAACAACTACCTGGTGTTTATGCTGTGTTTTGTCCTGTTGCAGAACAACTACCTGGTATTTATGCTGTGTTTTGTCCTGTTGCAGAACAACTACCTGGTGTTTATGCTGTGTTTTGTCCTGTTGCAGAACAACTACCTGGTGTTTATGTTGTGTTTTGTCCTGTTGCAGAACAACTACCTGGTGTTTATGCTGTGTTTTGTCCTGTTGCAGAACAACTACCTGGTGTTTATGGCAGAGCTGTTCTGGTGGTTTGAAGTGGTGAAGCCTTCGTTTGTACAGCCCAGAGTCTTTGACCCACAAGGTAAGGATATTGGTGTTTGAAAGCCAAAAAGGATGATGATATTTGGGATTATGAAGATGAATCACATCATATTTCAGTTTTCACCAGAACTCAGATCACCTTTATTGACTTGAGGATCCTGAAGAATGATTAGTGTTTGTTTGTACCCAGCCTGTGATCCTGCCCATTCATCCAGGACTATGGGTCCTATGTGTAGCCCAGCCAAAAAGGACTTTGGGGAGAGACCTGACAGCCCAAAACATGACAGGTATGAATTAATATTGAATTAATATAATCACCTGTAGTTATTTAATTTTCTCTTATTGAACAATGTTGTGAAAGGTCCAGCATAGTTCAACTTAGCAGTTACAGGAGGTATGCTCTTGAGCTTTCTGGTAAAATTCTGTCTCTTGCTCTCTCACTCGCGCTCTCTCAGGCTTCAACCAGACTCTGCTTCAGGTAAGAACACAGGAACTACCTACCCCTCTCCTCAGAATCACAAACACTCCTTTATCTTATCTGGCTGACGACTCTGAACTACTACTGGTACTCTGTGTGAACCAAGCTAATCATTTTCCTTGTTCCTGGCAGGTGTGATCAAGAGGTCGGCATCCATGTGCTATGTGGACGGCTGTGTTGGGACGTGGCCTAAGGAGAGACGGTCTCGGGGCATCTCCTTTGAGATTCCTCTGGACGGGGACCCAAGCACCCCTCCCTGTCGCAGTCCTTCCCTCCGAGGCATGACCCGCTCTGCCAGCACAGACGGCCTGGGGGGGTTCAAAGTTCACCACACACCTCGGGGGGGCATGAGGCACCAACTCCCCTTTCAGCCGGTCAGCGTTAACGGTCAGGGTTGCAGTGCTGGACACATACCTGAGGAGGACTACGACAGAGACTCACGTAACTACAACTCCCATAAAGCACTGGGGCGTGGGCAGACTCAGCCACACAGGAGCCAGAGCAGGTACGTCTGATGGATCTGTTGCGTGTTTTAATGTCTGTACGGGGGACACATATTGAATGTAAATATGTTACATACATGTTAACTGTTAGATGCTATGAATAAGTGTCTAATAAATTATCATACATGTCTGGTAATCTAGATATTCCAATGGCGTTCTCCCAGAGAACGGCAAGGGCGGCAGCACACCCCCCGTACCCCTCAGCCCGTCAACCCCGCCCAGCATCGAGGAGGCCCTGAAGATCATCCACGACGACACAGAGAGGCCCCACGGCAGCCTGGGGCCCGGGGCCAACGGCTTCTTCCTACATGATGGAGCTGAACCTCCAGACCCAGGCGACGACCCTGACGACTACCCAGGATCGGCTAAGGCCCGGGCGGACGAGGCCGACCCCAACTCAGCCTCTACGGATGAGGTGGACACAGGGATCCACGTGAGGACGGAGGACATCCAGGAGAGTTTGGAGGAGGACAACTCTTCCCTCAGGGACTACTCTGATATAGACCCTGACTATGAGGCTATGACCCGATCCTGTCCCCTACCAGAGGGGGATGGAGAGAGGGGGGTGAGGAACGGAGACAGGGGAGAGAGGAGCAGCCCATGCCCCAGCTCGGCGCCCCCCGCCCCCCTGTCCCATGTGCCCAGCCCTGCCTCGTCCTCTGGTGGTTCAGGCGGAGGCGTGGTTCGCATGACCAGCTTCGCCGAGCAGAAGTTTCGTAAGCTTGAGGGACGGAGCAGTGGAGGGACCACCCCCGAGAGCTCCGAGCTCAATGTTCCGAACACGCCCCCCGCACAAACTGCCACACCTGAGGTCAGTAGAGAAACTGTCTCTCTGATCTATTACTCTGTTCCGTCTCTTTCTCTCTCAACGTCCCTTTTCCTACTCTGTGTTTCTCTCTCTGCCCCTTACAGGGCTCAAGCCCCGCCCACCCAGCCCAAAGCCCGGCCACACCCTCTACCAAAGACCACACCCACCTGCTGTCGTCAGAGATGGTGCACCTGAAGATGAAGCTGGAGGAGAAACGCAGAGCCATCGAGGCCCAGAAGAAGAAGGTATAGGCTAGTTCAGCTTCCGAGAGCGTCTTTCCTTCGGCATCTGGCATCCTATTCCCTAAGGGTTCCTATTCCCTATTTCCATAGGGCTCTGTTCAGAAGTAGTGCACCATTTACTTAGGTAACTGGGTATTGTGTCAGACAAAGAACAAAACAACGGTCTACTAGGTTTTTTTTAAAGGAGCAGTCCAATCAAATGATTAGAGTTAGTTATCAATCAGAAATCACTTCATTTGAACCATCATCTTGTTGGATAATTTAGCATACCAAGCCAGCATGTTCATTGGTTATTAAAAATGTGCTGAAATAATCAACCATTTTTGTCACTGTTTCAGGTGGAGGCAGCGTTCACCCGGCATCGTCAGAAGATGGGGAGGACAGCCTTCCTCAACGTTGTGAGACGGAAAGGGATAACCCCCTCTCCCACCAGCCCCCTCCCTGGGGGCCCAGACCTCACCCCGTCAGGCAGTCTGGGCCAGGCGGAGAGGTGCAAGCCCGATGGAGCCGCTCCCAAGTCGCCCTGCGAGGAGGGTGCAGGTGGGTCACCACTATAGCTCCTGATCAAATCAAAAACTTTGCCTTGTACTTTTATTTTCCACTCTTTGGAGCATCTGAAAAATACATCTTAGTCTCATCTTTGACTCCAAATAAAAATAAAGGTTCAATAAAATCTAGCCTGGTCCCAGCTCTGTTTGTTCTGTTACAAAATGATAGAGGGCCAGGCTAGAGAGCAGTCATACTTCAGGATGTGTACCGTTGTATACATGTGTGGTACCCACCTTATAAAGTAGACGTGTCCGCTGTGTCTTGCTCCAGGGTTAGTGGCTGGAGAGGTGGACGTGGCTGAGTACACTAGCTCCATCGAGAGGCTGAACACGTCCCTGGGGTTCCTGCAGACGGAGATGCAGCGGCTGGCTCAGCAGCAGGACAGGATCATGGCCATGAGGGAACAGCAACAGTCCTGGGTCATACCTCCTCCAGCGCCCTCACCACACAGGTACCACTGACACACACACACACACACACACACACACACACACACACACACACACACACACACACAGACACACACACACACACACACACACACACACACACACACACAGACACACACACACAGACACACACACACACACAGACACACAGACACAGACACACACACACAGACACAGACACACACACACACACACACACACACACACACACACACACACACACACACACACACACACACACACAGACACAGACACAGACACACACACAGACACAGACACAGACACACACACACACACACACACACACACACACACACACACACACACACACACACACACACACACACACACACACACACACACACACACACACACACACACACACACACACACACACACACACACATACAGGTATAGTAATCAATACACATAAATTGTGCATTAGAATGGCATGATATTTAGACTAAAACCATGTGTTTTCATCATTCATTAATTGTGGTATCAATTATCGCAATACTATTATCGCTTGGTTAGTTATCATTGCAAAAATGTAAATCCATTTACATTTCTACTCTCTCTACAGGCAGCTACGGGAGCTCCGGCGAAACAGCGTAGCCGGCCGGGGTCCGTGGGGTCCATGTCCCCCATCCTGTCCTCTGCCGGTGGTTCCCCCCGCGCCCCCCACCGTTCCCCTGGCGGCCTCAAGCGCCGACCAGCCTCCTTCCACGCCAGCACCCCTCACACCCCCCGTACCCCACGCCCCAGCGAGCTCAAGGTAACTCCCTTAAGACGGATGCTCAACACCCCCACGTCCGTGGACAGTCTGCCCAGGCTAAGACGCTTCTCCCCGAGCCAGACCCAGGTCACCTCCTTTGCCTACCTGGGACATGATGAGGGTCCTGGGGCCACAGAAGAGGGCAAGGAGGGAGGGGCCCCAGGGGGAGCAGAGGAGCCCCAGAACCAAAATGAGCAGCCTGAGACACAGCCAGAGGTAGCAGAGGCGGGGATAAGGAGTGCAGGCGCTCATCCCTCCTCGCCCACTAAAGGGAGAGAGCAGGAAGGGAAGGAGGAGAGGAGAGATGGAAGGACGGAGAAGTTGGCAGAGGTGCTGTCCCAGCCCAGTAGAGACCTGATTGAAGTACCAATGTCCGCACTGAAGCCTCTGGGAGGACAGGGTCTGGAGTTGAGTGGAGAGCTGTACGGAGAGGACCAGAAAATGTGCTGTGGGTTCTTCTACAAGGTAGGAATTTCAGAATTGTGAGATGACGGTACAAGTACTGTATTTAGCATGTTACGACTCTAAAATGTTTAATGTGTTCATTGATCCATTTTTGTTATAATCATAACATATTAAAGTTACGTGTACAGTGTAAGCAATGTAAAAGCAACAGGACAGAATAATGTTCATGCATAACTGTGTGTCTGGCACAACATGAACTATGGGATGACTAATGAACCATGACTTCTTCTGGGTCTGGGACAGTAATTGTGTGTACTGCTAGAGTAGTAAACCGCTGAGCGATGCTAGAAGGGAGCCAACTGAACTATGCTACTGTAGGAGATGGAGTCAACTGATCTATGCTAGGAGAATGGAGCCAACTGAACTATTCTACTGTAGGAGAATGGAGCCAACTGAACTATGCTACTGTAGGAGAATGGAGCCAACTGAACTATGCTACTGTAGGAGAATGGAGCCAACTGAACTATGCTACTATAGGAGAATGGAGCCAACTGAACTATGCTACTGTAGGAGAATGGAGCCAACTGAACTATGCTACTGTAGGAGAATGGAGCCAACTGATCTATGCTAGGAGAATGGAGCCAACTGAACTATGCTAGGAGAATGGAGCCAACTGAACTATGCTACTATAGGAGAATGGAGCCAACTGAACTATTCTACTGTAGGAGAATGGAGCCAACTGATCTATGCTAGGAGAATGGAGCCAACTGATCTATGCTAGGAGAATGGAGCCAACTGAACTATGCTAGGAGAATGGAGCCAACTGAACTATGCTAGGAGAATGGAGCCAACTGAACTATGCTACTGTAGGACAATGGAGCCAACTGATCTATGCTAGGAGAATGGAGCCAACTGAACTATTCTACTGTAGGAGAATGGAGCCAACTGATCTATGCTAGGAGAATGGAGCCAACTGAACTATGCTACTGTAGGAGAATGGAGCCAACTGAACTATGCTACTGTAGGAGAATGGAGCCAACTGAAGTATGCTACTATAGGAGAATGGAACCAACGGAACTATTCTACTGTAGGAGAATGGAGCCAACTGAACTATTCTACTGTAGGAGAATGGAGCCAACTGATCTATGCTAGGAGAATGGAGCCAACTGAACTATGCTACTGTAGGAGAATGGAGCCAACTGAAGTATGCTACTGTAGGAGAATGGAGCCAACTGAAGTATGCTACTGTAGGAGAATGGAGCCAACTGAACTATGCTAGGAGAATGGAGCCAACTGAACTATTCTACTAGGAGAATGGAGCCAACTGAACTATGCTACTGTAGGAGAATGGAGCCAACTGAACTATGCTACTGTAGGAGAATGGAGCCAACTGAACTATGCTACTAGGAGAATGCTACTATGCTAGGAGAATGGAGCCAACTGAACTATGCTACTGTAGGAGAATGGAGCCAACTGAACTATGCTAGGAGAATGGAGCCAACTGATCTATGCTAGGAGAATGGAGCCAACTGAACTATTCTACTGTACGAGAATGGAGCCAGCAGAGCTATGCTACTGTAGGAGAATGGAGCCAACAGAGCTATGCTAGGAGAATGGAGCCACTAGAGCTATGCTAGGAGAATGGAGTCAGCAGAGCTATGCTAGGAGAATGGAGCCAACAGAGCTATGCTAGGAGAATGGAGCCAACAGAGCTATGCTAGGAGAATAGAGCCAACAGAGCTATGCTAGGAGAATGGAGCCAACAGAGCTATGCTAGGAGAATGGAGCCAACAGAGCTATGCTAGGAGAATGGAGCCAACAGAGCTATAGGAGGAGCCAACAGAGCTATGCTAGGAGAATGGAGCCAACAGAGCTATGCTAGGAGAATGGAGCCAACAGAGCTATGCTAGGAGAATGGAGCCAACAGAGCTATGCTAGGAGAATGGAGCCAACAGAGCTATGCTAGGAGAATGGAGCCAACTGAACTATGCTAGGAGAATGGAGCCAACAGAGCTATGCTAGGAGAATGGAGCCAACAGAGCTATGCTAGGAGAATAGAGCCAACAGAGCTATGCTAGGAGAATGGAGCCAACAGAGCTATGCTAGGAGAATGGAGCCAACTGAACTATGCTAGGAGAATGGAGCCAACTGAACTATGCTACTATAGGAGAATGGAACCAACTGAACTATTCTACTGTAGGAGAATGGAGCCAACAGAGTTATGCTAGGAGAATGGAGCCAACAGAGCTACTGTACAGTATACCACTGCAGATGGGATAGCTAACAGCTACTCAGTGAAATTTCTGGAAGCTACCATCAACTTTCAACAGACACAACTCAATCAATCACATTTATTTTATAAAGTCCTTTTTACATGAGCAGTTGTCAAAGTGCTATACAGATACCCAGCGTAAAACCCAGAGAGCAAGCAATGCAGATGTAGAAGCACACATGTCCTTATCCCAGGAAACAAAATATCTAGTCACCACTGCACAACATGTTCTAACTGGTTCAAATTGGTCATATGCATCTGACATGCATATGCATGAATGGTTGCCTGAATTCCCCCTGACATACATTTGACAGATCTTAATGAGGGACCTTTGAAGTGAGAGGATGTGACAATGCTGTCTGATCTGATTTAGTCTCTGGAGCTACAAAAAAACAAAGTAAACTAGCCTTCATGTTGACACCGAACGTTCCATGACAAGAAGATTACAATTTCCACTCTAAGTAGAACTTTGGCGTCAACATGGCAGCCATTTAAATTCTGAAATGTTTTCTAACCTATTTCTGACTCTGTGTGCAACCCGTACCCCTCCAGGACGATGGGAAGGGAGAGGAGGACATGGCGGTGAAGAGGGCTGCTCTGCTGGAGAAGAGGCTGAGGAGAGAGAAGGAGAAACAGGAGAAGAAACAGCAGCAGGAGCTGGAGCAGGAGCAGAGGAAGGAGGAAGCACGGTCAGTCTGCACCGTCAAGGCCTTGTACCCTTTCTACTCTTATGCCTGGTCTGAAAACTGCTATTAGGGAGTCTGAAAACTACCTTTAAGTGGTCTGAAAACTGCTATTAGGGAGTCTGAAAACTATCTTTAAGGGGACTGAAAACTGCTATTAGGGAGTCTGAAAACTATCTTTAAGGGGACTGAAAACTGCTATTAGGGAGTCTGAAAACTGCTATTAGGGAGTCTGAAAACTATCTTTAAGGGGTCTGAAAACTGCTATTAGGGAGTCTGAAAACTATCTTTAAAGGGTCTGAAAACTGCTATTAGGGAGTCTGAAAACTATCTTTAAAGGGTCTGAAAACTGCTATTAGGGGACTGAAAACTGCTATTAGGGAGTCTGAAAACTACCTTTAAGTGGTCTGAAAACTGCTATTAGGGAGTCTGAAAACTATCTTTAAGGGGACTGAAAACTGCTATTAGGGAGTCTGAAAACTATCTTTAAGGGGTCTGAAAACTGCTATTAGGGGACTGAAAACTGCTATTAGGGAGTCTGAAAACTACCTTTAAGTGGTCTGAAAACTGCTATTAGGGAGTCTGAAAACTATCTTTAAGGGGACTGAAAACTGCTATTAGGGAGTCTGAAAACTATCTTTAAGGGGACTGAAAACTGCTATTAGGGAGTCTGAAAACTACCTTTAATAAGGGGACTGAAAACTGCTATTAGGGAGTCTGAAAACTATCTTTAAGGGGACTGAAAACTGCTATTAGGGTGAGTGAAAATCCGCACCTTAGTAACTTCTCTTATTTGGTAATCCCACAGAAGTATTGAAGCTTCATCTCTTCTGTCCCTCTTCCCTAGGCTGAAAGCAGAGGAGGAGCAGCAGAAGCGAGAGGACGACAAGCAGAGGAAAGATTACATAAAGAACGAGTACATGAGGAGGAAGCATTTGAAGCAGGTGGAGGATATGGATGTCAGGCCCCGTCATGGAAGTCTTAAAAAGAAGCCACGCCCCAAATCCATCCACAGGGACGTCATGGAGTCACCCAAGCCCCCCGTCAGAGCCACGGGTAACACACACATACTACAAATAGTATACAAATAGATTCTCACACACACACAAGTGTTTGTTTTACTATCCTTGTGGGGACCCAAAAATGTATTCCCATTCAAAATCCTATTTTCCTTTACCCTAAAACTATCCCTAATTGTCCCTAAATGTCACCCCTAAAATAGCCCTTTTCCTTGTGGGGACTAACACATTAATTGAATACATTTTTGTGTTGTTACATTCACGGGATAGGTGCAGGGAAATGTGTTGTTTTACAGGGTCAGCAATAGTAGTGCGGCACCCCTGGAGCAAATTAGATTAAGTGTCTTTCTCAAGGGCACAGACAAAGTGAAAATAGTTTTTTTTTTTTATAAATAAAGAATGTATTCAAACAAAACAACAGATACCTTATTTACATAAGTATTCAGACCCTTTGCTATGAGATGCAAGATTGAGCTCAGGTACATCCTGTTTCCATTGATCATCCTTGAGATGTTTCTACAACTGGATTGGAGTCCACCTTTCTTAAGGGCAAAGACAAAGCGAAAATAGATTTTTACATTTTTTTTGTATGTATTTAAACAAAAAAAAACAGAAACACCTTATTTACAGAAGTATTCAGATCCTTTGCTATGAGATGCGAAATTGAGCTCAGGTGCATCCTGTTTCCATTGATCATCCTTGAGACGTTTCTACAACTTGATTGGACATGATTTGGAAAGGCACACACCTGTCTATATAAGGTGCCACAGTTGACAGTGCATGTCAGAGCAAAAACCAAGCCATGAGGTTGAAGGAATTGTCCGTAGAGCTCCGAGACAGGATTGTGTCAAGGCACAGACTTGGGGAAGGGTACAGAAAAATGTATGCAGCATTGAAGGTCCCAAAGAACACATTGGCCTCCATCATTCTTAAATGGAAGAAGTTTGGAACCACCAAGACTTATCCTAGAGCTGGCCGCCCGGCCAAACTGAGCAATCAGGGGGAGAAAGGCCATGGTCAGGGAGGTGAACAAGAACCCGATGGTCACTCTGACAGAGCTCTAGAGTTCCTCTGTGGAGATGGGAGAACCTTCCAGAAGGACAACCATCTCTGCAGCACTCCACCAATCAGGCCTTTATGGTAGAGTGGCCAGACGGAAGCCACTCCTCAGTAAAAGGCACATAACAGCCCGCTTGGAGTTTGTCAAAAGGCACCTACAGACTCTCAGACCATGAGAAACAAGATTCTCTGGTCTAATGAAACCAAGAGCGGAATGTCTGGAGGAAACTTGGCACCAACCCTACGATGAAGCATGGTTGTGGCAACATGCTGTGGGGATGTTTTTCAGCGGCAGGGACTTGTAGACTGGTCAAGATCGAGGCAAAGATGAACAGAGCAAAGTACAGAGAGTTCCCTGATGAAAACCTGTTCCAAAACTCTCAGGACCTCAGACTGGGGCAAAGGTACACCTTCCAACAGGACAACGACCCAAGCACACAGCCAAGACAACACGGGAGTGTCTGAATGTCATTGAGTGGCCCAGCCAGAGCCCGGACTTGAACCTGATCGAACATCTCTGGAGAGACCTGAAAATAGCTGTGCAGCAACACTCCCCATCCAACCTGACAGAGCTTGAGAGGATCTGCAGAGAAGAATGGGAGAAACTCTCCGAATACAGGTGTGTCAAGCTTGTGGTATCATACCCAAGAAGACTTGAGGCTGTAATCGCTGCCAAAGGTACTTCAACAAAGTACTGAGTAAAGGGTCTGTGTGTAGATTGATGAGGGGAAAAAACATTTAATACATTTTAGAATAAGGCTGTAAACTAACAAAATGTGGAAAAAGTCAAAGGGTCTGAATACTTTCCAAAGGCACTGTAGATGTGTATTTAGTACACACACACTCAAACATGTCTTCTGTGTTTACATCGTCCAGGCACTCGACCGCGTGGGTACTCAGTCTCCAGCATGTCCCTGGCCTCCCTCAACCTGGCAGACAACGACAGCAACGCGGGAGATAAGAGGACCCCCAGGTGAGGTCAGCTATTGGCTGATTAAAAAGACAGTACAGTTATCCCGTTCCTGGTTTAGCCAACTCTTTTGGCATGACAATCTCAAAGGAGTTGAGTTAAGCAGACTGGCACCCAGGCTGGCTACGAAACAACAAAGGCCTTACAGAGCATCAAGAGCTTGAATACTCCTTCAAGAGGACATTAATGTGTCTTATGACCTTTCTATGTAATGCAACCAAAATTGTTTTCATTCTGCATCTTAACCTCTGCATCTTAATCTTCCTCTCTCTCTCCTCCTCGCTCTATTCCTCTCTCCTCTGTTTTCCCCTCTGTTTTGCACAGACCCCCCAGAAGCAGTAAACTAGGCACTGTGAGAGGCCATATCTCTTTCTTTTTAAGCTCTCCCAAAGAGAGAAAGGGAAGGTTAGTAACTCCCCTGCCTCCCTAGATCAGCCGAGGGCCTAGACTTTTATCTAGCTTTTATGTTTCTGCTACTGCACAGACCAGATTGATCAATCAATTCCATTTTTACTTGAGGTAATATCTTTGCAAAAAAAATCCCCATCTGACAGAATATTTAAAGAACTCACATATATGTTTTGATAATGTTTGAGCAAGACACATACAGTATACCAACATCAATTCTAAGTATGAACTGTGCCATAGAGAACACATGATTTTAATGTAAAAAGAGCTTTATAAAATACATTTGATTGATTGATAATATATGTTATTTCACGTTCATGCTGTATCAGTTGAGTGATGACCAATTACCTACTTTAAAACAGCAGAATCATTCCCCTCAGTACCACAGCTGCTTCTGCCTCAATTCACACATGATGCCTTTAGCTTCCTGCCTCAATTCATACATGATGCCTTTAGCTTCCTGCCTCAATTCATACATGATGCCTTTAGCTTCCTGCCTCAATTCATACATGATGCCTTTAGCTTCCTGCCTCCGCTCTGCTTTATGCCTCACCGACGTTGCTCTTTCTCTGCTGTAGCACTCACTGCTCTGAGGCTGCTCCATGATAGCTGCTCCATGATAACAGCTCCATGATAGTTGCTCCAGACTAGATATTTCAAGATAACTGCTCCAGACTAGCTGCTCCATGATAGCTGCTCCATGATAACTAATCCAGACTAGCTGCTCCATGATAGCTGCTCCATGATAGCTGTCTATAATAAGTGCTCCAAACTAGCTGCTCCATAATACCTGCTCCAGACTAGCTACTTCATGATAACTGCTCCGGGCTAGCTGCTCCATGACAGCTGCTCCATGATGACTGCTCCAGACTAGCTGCTCCATGATAGCTGATCCAGACTAGTTGCTCCATGATGACTGCTCCAGACTAGCTGCTCCAGACTAGCTGCTCCATGATGACTGCTCCAGACTAGCTGCTCCAGACTAGCTGCTCCATGATGACTGTTCCAGACTAGCTGCTCCAGACTAGCTGCTTCATGATGACTGCTCCAGACTAGCTGCTCCAGACTAGCTGCTCCATGATGACTGCTCCAGACTAGCTGCTCCAGACTAGCTGCTCCATGATGACTGCTCCAGACTAGCTGCTCCAGACTAGTTGCTCCATGATGACTGCTCCAGACTAGCTGCTCCATGATTTAGCTGATGTGTGTTCTTGTTGCCTCTATATACTAGACCCAGAGCCATCCAAGCTGCAGCAGGCAGACGCTTTCCCGTCCAAGGCACTTACTCCCACGGCCAGGCTCATTCTGAATCACAGCTGTCCCCCAGAATCACATCACAATGATCACAGTCCCTTTTGTTTTGTATGCAGAGACTTCAAGCTAGGTTACACACTAAAGGCGTCAGCATGCCTCAGTTCGGCTGGCGCCTAGCCTAACCGAACGAGTGTACTCCCTTAAAAGACCTTCACTTGAAAAATGATAGAAAAACGGCAATAGTACTGTTTGTCCATTTTGAGACGCCATAGCCATACATTTCCTCAAAATAGTCCGAATGAATCTAAGAACTCAATAAATCTGTCATTCATTTTGACGTTTTTTCCAAGGAGATCTTAGTCACGCAATTTTACATCTAACTAATGTTTGTTGCAATATTTTTCAATGAAAACGAGTCATCTCTTGTCGAATGACAACAAAAACGTTGCTGAAGATTCCCTACTGTTAACCAATCACCGACAAAGCGGCATAGACTTCGGCTCCGAAATGCGGCTTGCCTCCAAAAAATGTTTTGTTTGCCCAGACAGCCGGGAAAAAAACTCGCCGAAGTCCAAAAACGTCACAAAATGTCATCATAATATATACACAAACTCTACAGAACTGTTTCATCAGGAAAGCATGCGAAGTCCCTAACCCCAACCAGGACATGACTAAGCCTGGGCCTGGGACATGAGGCTGCCTGCTGCAGTGGGATACTGTGTGTCTTGTTACTGTACTGTTGCCTAAAGCTGCTGTAGCCTACTGCAGTCTCTCCTCCATATCCTAGCAGACAGAATGTAGGACTGAACTGTAGCTTTGCTCCACTGCACATGCTTCTGATCTGATCCCAGCCACGGAGAGATCACTGTGCAGGATCTAATAGGAGGGAACAGGGAGGGCTGCCTGGGAGAACTGTGTCACAGTGTCTGACCCTGTTTCTCTTTGTCTGTCTGTGTTTGTCTCTGTATATGTCTGTGTTTTTGTCTCTGTGTCTGTCTCTATGTCTGTCTGTCTCTGTCGGTCTCTGTGTCTGTCTCTATGTCTGTCTCTATGTCTGTCTGTCTCTGTGTCTGTCTCTATGTCTGTCTGTCTCTGTGTCTGTCTCTATGTCTGTCTGTCTCTGTGTCTGTCTCTATGTCTGTCTGTCTGTCTCTGTCTATGTCTGTCTGTCTCTGTCTGTCTCTATGTCTGTCTGTCTCTGTATCTGTCTCTATGTCTGTCTGTGTCTGTCTCTATGTCTGTCTGTCTCTGTCGGTCTCTGTGTCTGTCTCTATGTCTGTCTGTCTCTGTCTGTCTGTCTCTGTGTCTGTCTCTATGTCTGTCTGTCTCTGTCTGTCTGTCTCTGTGTCTGTCTCTATGTCTGTCTGTCTCTGTCTGTCTGTCTCTGTGTCTGTCTCTATGTCTGTCTGTCTCTCTGTCGTCTGTCTCTGTGTCTGTCTCTATGTCTGTCTGTCTCTGTCTGTCTCTGTGTCTGTCTCTGTCTCGGTCTCTGTGTCTGTCTCTATGTCTGTCTGTCTCTGTCTGTCTGTATCTGTGTCTGTCTCTATGTCTGTCTGTCTCTGTGTCTGTCTCTATGTCTGTCTGTCTCTGTGTCTGTCTCTATGTCTGTCTGTCTCTGTCGGTCTCTGTTTTTTGTGAACGTGTCTGCGTGTGTCTGTTATTCTGTGTGTTCTGGCATGTGTGTTTTCTTGTTCCTGTGTCTGTGTGTGTGTGTCTGTTATTCTGTGTGTTCTGGCATGTGTGTTTTCTTGTTCCTGTGTCTGTGTGTGTGTGTCTGTTATTCTGTGTGTTCTGGCATGTGTGTTTTCTTGTTCCTGTGTCTGTGTGTGTGTCTGCGTGTGTCTGTTATTCTGTGTGTTCTGGCATGTGTGTTTTCTTGTTCCTGTGTGTGTCTGTGTGTGTGTGTGTCAATGTACTGTTTATGTGTGTGTGTAAATCCCTAGGCCAGACTCTGCGAGGCCAGACTCTGCGAGACCAGACTCTGCGAGGCCAGACTCTGCGAGGCCAGACTCTGCGAGGCCAGACTCTGCGAGGCCAGACTCTGCGAGGCCAGACTCTGCAGAGGGCAATCTGTCATCCTGCCCGTCTCGTAACGGAGAGAAGGACTGGGAGAATGACTCCACAACCTCCTCCACTCCCTCCAACCAAGAGTACACAGGTACGGACAGCTCCACTACAATCACAGTATTCTGCTTTCAAAAGGAGACCAAACTACTGCAGTATACTGGAGCTCTCTGGTCCATGTGTAGAACAGGTTCTGACTTTCTCTTAGTATGTCACTGCATACCTTTTGCTGGTATCTGCTTTTCCCCTCAGGCCCAAAGCTGTACAAGGAGCCCAGTGCCAAGTCCAACAAGCATATCATCCAGAATGCACTGGCCCACTGCTGCCTGGCGGGCAAGGTCAACGAGGAGCAGAAGAACAAGATAATAGATGTAGGCCGTTTGATGTACACTCTGCTACTTTCTCTCATTTTACTTCACTCTTTCACTTCACGTTTTGTTCCTTTGTTTGCCTTCCGTCTCTTTCAGGAAATGGAGAGGTCGGGGGCCAACAACTTCCTGGTTCTATTCCGGGACACGGGTTGCCAGTTCCGCTCGGTGTACTCCTACTGTCCAGAGACGGAGGAGATCACCAAGCTGGCGGGCATCGGGCCAAAGAGCATCACGGCCAAGATGATCGAGGGACTGTACAAGTACAACTCGGACAGGAAGCAGTTCAGCCACATCCCAGCCAAGACCATGTCGGCTAGTGTAGACGCCATCACCATCGCCCCCCACCTGTGGCAGACCAAGAAACTGGGCACACCCAAGAAACTGGGTAGTCTCAAGTAGTCACAGCAACAAGCCGTTTTCATAACAAACCAAGGATATTGTTGTTCGGTGTCTTGGGTTATAGTTGAGGACTGAGGGGAGACTTTGTGGGTTATCTGACCCAGGAATGGACCCAGGTCTGTGTATGACCTGGGGTATTACAGGGTCTGGTTTGGTATGAACGGTGCTAAAGAGTCCAGCTTTCTAATGTTTTTTCCCAGTAAGATATCCCCAGAACACTTCAACTCAGCATTCATCTGGGTCTGATATACAGTATAATTGGATGATTATGTAGAAGGGTTTTTCTTCTAAAGAAAATACTGCTGAAATTATTACTGGAATGTAGGAGAAAAGAAACAACACAAGCCTCAAGGGACATTGTTGTTGTTATGCAAGACTGTGTGTGTGTGGGGGGCAGAGTAATTCTAATGGAGAACGCGTGTGTGTGTTCGTCAGCATGCGTGGGTGTCCAAAAAAGAGGGGGGCTGATGAAAGCCTTACTGAATCAGACCACTGAAGCACTGAATGTCATCTCTCTGAAATAGACCGAGTTTGAGTTCTCTCTGTTCATCATGTTTGGCCTTATGCTTGTTTTGTGTGTCATATGAAAGCACAGCGATTATGTTATATTTAAGCGCCAGTTGTGATGTTTGTGTGAGTGCAGGATGATTGGCTGTGTGTGAGGCTTGCTTTTCTCTCTGGCTGAAAGAGAAGACTGAGCAGTTGGGTTTGTGTAATGTGTAAACAAGTGCCAAGATTGAGTGAGGTGAATACCTCAGAAATAGGTTGATGTTACTTTCGATAAGAACTAGATTGTAAAATCATTGATTTAAGTATCATCTACAGTACCAGTCCAAAGTTTGGACACACCTACTCGTTCAAGGGTTTTTGATTATTTGGACTATTTTCTACATTGTACAATATTAGAGTGTGCAAACCTGTCAAGGCAAAGGGTGGGTACTTTGAGGAATCTCAAATATAAAATATTTTTTGATTTATTTAACACTTTTTTGGTTACTACTTGATTCCATATGTGTTATTTCATAGTTTTGATGTCTTCACTATTATTCTACAAAGTAGAAAATAGTCCAATTAAAGAAAAACCCTTGAATGAGAAGGTGTGTCCACTTTTGATTGATACTGTAGTTCACGGGAATGTCAGCAACTGACTTAATATATTTTATGTTTTTGATAAGACTTTGGAAGTCTTAAAATGTCATTGACAGAAATATAAATATACTTTAAGACTATATACATTGTATAAGTTAATTTAGTTTGTATATAAATACCTATTCCATTCAAAATGAATGAGTCAAACTAGCGTTTATCATTTAATATGGACGTATATAAACTTAATATATGGGGCCTTTTGTTGTTTAAACATTTAAGTGTGTAATCGCTGTTCAATGACACTGACACAACGATTTACAGCTGTAGAATAGCAGCAAGTTTCACAAATTGTGTCATGCGCCAGTGCAACTCAGAGTAAATGTCTTATAAAGGATATTGTTGGGATACAGTATGTGTTTGGACCTCACAGATATTGAAAAGCATTTTACTTTATTGTGGATAGTATCTTAACTGTTGAATTCCCTTTACACTCAAAGTAGTCCACAATACATCTATGTGTACATATACAATTGAGAGTAATTAATCGATAGCAATTCATGATACTTTCCCACTGTAGATTGCAGTATTTGTTGTATAACTGCTGCCCCTTTTCTCTTCATAGAGGCATGCGTAACAACTGCGTACTTACATAAAGTAGATCATGAAAGATGAAACATTTCTCCTGTTACATTATGCGTTAACATTTGACATTCTTCTAACCTATGGAAGGAATCTGGCCTGTATTTTATTTTGGAGTAAAGCAGTGTTTACGCTGTACATTATATACAGCATTTTGTCAGGTGTTTTTTCGTAAACCATTTTCCATTTTGAGATTTCATGTGAGCAGCATATCTGTCTCAAAAGGGAGTGTTTTGAAAGCATGAGAGGGTATGAGTGGCGGGCAACACATAACAAGAGAAATGACTGCAGACTGTGTCCCACTGCATACTGTTGTCGGTAGTGGATTATCACGTATGTGATGCCATTCTGGGTTTTTCACAATCTAAATTCGTTTTATTTTAACCCTGTTCATGTATTTATGTTATTTTTATATATTCATTTGAACTATATTAAAATGTTAATTTTCATTGAAACTTGTGATCAATGTTTTTGAAGCTTGGTTATCCACTTAGGCTAGCTCTGATGTTTATTCTTTGTAGTTACTGCATTACATAACAAGTGGGTCTTGAACCTGCAACCTGAGGCCACAGGGCAAACAAACGCACCTTCTGTGCCATGATGGTCAAGACCTCATGGAAGATGCATATAGGTTTACATACAGGGATTACATACCAGTGGGAAACCATATCAAGATGAACAGTTTGTCATTTTACTGTTCTTTTACTGTTTTCTCATAGAAAACCTAATGATTGAGAAATAATACACTATTCGTCCTCTCTTGCACCCAAGAACAACCTTAGGCAATCAAATGAGAATAATACCAACCAGATTTACATCGTATCACTGTCTGTCGTAATCCTCTTTAAACCTTTTCAGAGGGCCATGTCCTTCAAGCATTTAATTGCATTTACCCGACTGTTGAATTTCCCACTGTGAATCTGCGATTACACGTACATGGAACATTTCCTAATCTGGGAGGTGAAGGCATGGGATTATCCATCCAACATCCTGTCCTCTCTTGGGTTTGGAAGTGACACACACCTGACAAGTAATTATCTCATTGCAAGTGGCATAATTGGACGTTGATTACAGTTTATTTGATAACAATGTTCAATGGATGGTAGGGAATGTCGATCGTTATCGCAAGGGCTATGCGGGTTTTATATTGCAAGAGAAGAGACGCTTGGGGCGCCTCTATGAAAATACTGGGGTTTGATTGGTAGACAGACGAAGCGTTGCGCTTGACAACCGAAGGGGCTGGGTAGCAGGCGACTACCAGCAGCAGAAATCGATCCGAGAAGACAACAGAAAGGGAGAGACAAACAACAAAAGAGACTGACGAACAAAACGAAGAAGAATCGCTCGGACAGCTACGATTTTCAACAACAGAAACTAATCTAAGGAGCGTGTCTTTTCAGCCCATGCATTTTTAGACCAAGGTGAGCTTTAAATCGCATTGAGGGCGTGTTTGTTAATGTGTGGGAAGCCTCGCCACCCATCCCGTCTGCTGCTAGCGGATGATGCATGTCTCTCGCTTGGCCTGGCTAGCCATTCTTCTAGTCATGGTCTCAATCTGTCATAGCGGGTTTCCGTCTGCCTTCCTGACAACAGTACTTAACATATGCTCATGTTAGGTAGTTAGTTAGTATTTCGGAGAAATGTGTGCTTCTCGTGTCGTTTATTTCATAACATCAGACAAGAACAGGTTTGGGTGAAGCAGCTAGCTAACTAACGTTACTTAGCTAATGTTAGTAGCTAGCTAGCTAGCTAATTGTATGTGTTGAACCCCACCCATAGCTGCAGTGCCTAGCTACATTGTTAGCTAGTTCTAGATTGTAAATAGATGTTGATTTGTTGGAACCCTATATAACGTTATAAGTTTTATAGTTAGCTAGTTCAACCTATTTTTAGGTGATGCGCTGCGCATAGTTTCCTTGCTGCTGCTGTGACACCAGCAATGAATCTTTGCATGCAGTTTGGTTGTTCATTTTCTTATCTGAATGTTTTGTTGATTGCCAGATCTAACCTTGCTTTTTGTTGATTGCACCTATTCTTATACTAAATGTAAAAGCAGAATGTTGTGACATGTATCAGTATGTTTTGAGCAACCACTAGCTTGGACATGTTTGTTAATAACAATGCAGATTGCAGTGCAACACCAAGATAGCAGGACTATTGACCTACTGTAACTATCTAAATCCTTACTCAGCATTCAGGCTGCGTTATCCCCTGTGCAACTGTAGCCTAAGCAGTAAATCAATTAAATCGGCGGCAATATAACTTGTTTGCACTTGTAGGGTTGATGGCAGTTGTCATAATTTGTGGCTCAAGTCCTAATTATCATAACAGTAACCTAAATCAATGGTATTTCTCCTATGTTTATCCCCTGGTGAACCCTTGAACAAAAGTGACATTAAATATGATAGGTTACAGTTCACATCTGATAGCCTTCCTGGCATGGGGTTTCCAAATTTGGTCAATTTTCCATTAATGCGATCCTAATCCATAATGTGTTACTGTTATTACTACATAATTAATAGCACAGCTGTGATTGGATTAACTCTCTGCTGCAGACTTTTTACTGACGCTGATTTGCTGTTAATCTGCTAATCACAGTGGTCAGATTTGGTGCTTGATTCCATTATGTTGAATTGAGGATTTCGTCATGTTGTTCACATTGAGCAGGCCTGGGTTTCCCTTAGCTTGTTTTCTGGGAGGAATGGAAATATATTAAGCTAGACTTCTTGAAAGTCTATTCAAAAGTAAACAAGGTCAGTTGTAACAGTTGTTGGCCAAGTGAAAATATCAGGAGCAACAAAGACTGTTGAACACAGTGTGGCAATAAAGAGACATTGCATTACATTAAGAATTGATTGTTTAGCAGACAGATACTAGGCTGCCTTTCTACAATCAACATGAGAGCCTCCATTTATGATGTGTTTACTTACCCTGAGTTTTGGTGTTGGTGTGTGTGTCAGCCTGTCGTCACTATGACAGCGGAGGAGATCATCAATGTGAAGGAGGTGGAGATCATCAAGGTGATCCTAGACTTCCTCAACTCTAGGAAGCTCCACATTAGCATGCTGGCCCTGGAGAAGGAGAGTGGAGTCATCAACGGACTCTACTCTGACGACATGCTCTTCCTCAGGTACACAAAGGCCTGGGTCGTATTCATTAGGCAGCAAACGGCAAAAAAAACTAAAACAGAGAGAGACTACTTGGGCTATCCAATAAGGAATGTCCATTTTTGTTTTCTGTTGCAAAATGTTTTGTTACGTGTGCCCTAATGAATATGTCCCTGACATTACTGTTTGGGTCTCACTATGTGGATAGTGTTAGAAATACAAAGGGTTTGGGGCTCTCCCATAGCATATCAGGACACCTCCATAAGCGATTGCTGCAAAACAACAGTTGACAGATTAATTAGAGTTAATTATAATTATTTGGAAGTGCCATTTTTCAGGCTCATATTAATAGGTCACTGGTTGCTGAACTAAGTGCTGAAACACAATGTTCAGAAAGTGTATTATAAATTCCTTTGTTCATGCAATAATGATCCAGACCACCTCTATGCTAGACTGGATTGGAGTGCCCCTTTTAAATGTCAGCCAACAGTGTACTGTTACACCACTTTGGTATTCCACTCAGCTGAGTTTGTGAAATGACTGGAGTTGGACTCCCTTTCACACAGAGGGCCCCACTGTTACCGGATGACCATTTACTGCCTGTCTTATCTGCCCCTGTATGACACTGACCAATCAAGACAATCTGTTTCAGTAGGAGACGACAAGCAGGGAAGTGAATTGGAGAATCCCTTGTTTACATGTTTGGTTGGTTTTTGTTCTGTGGTTTTATTCTGTATTATGAAGTTTACTGAAATGATCTAGCTAGTGTGAATAGCCTCCGAGCACGTAACAGGGGCTGCATTAGCTGTCACTAACACAGAGTATTTTACACACGATTTATTGTCTCGCTTTTTTGTTGGAATTGTTTATCTCTGTCCAGGCAACTGGTGCTAGATGGGCAGTGGGACGAGGTGCTTCAGTTTATTCAGCCGCTGGACTGCATGGACAAGTTTGACAGGAAAAGGTGAGACTTCATTAATATAACACTAATTCTGTGGTCAGAAATGAATGTATTTAGTCTGACTGTACCTGACTATTTCTACACTTAGCAATGCTACATTATTGCCTTTTCAAACAACTACACGTTAGCAACCTGACACCCAGGCTTGACTGTACAGGCAGATGCTGGGTTTGAATTACTTTTCTGAGACATGTTCTTGGGCCATATTATATTGTTGTCGTAGGTTCCGTTACATCGTCCTGAAGCAGAAGTTTTTAGAGGCCCTGTGTGTGAACAACGCCATGTCTGCTGAGGACGAGCCACAGCATGTGAGTCAACAGACAAAGAATAGCCCCTCTCTCTCAATTAATTTGAAAGGGGGCTTTATTGGCATGGAAAACGTGTTTACATTACGAGTGAAATAAACAAAAATGAGAAGACAAACTATTCGAATTTAACAGTAAATATTGCACTCAAAAGGTTTTAAAAAAGATTGACATTTCAAGTGTCATGTCAGCTATGTACAGGGTTTTACATCAGCTATGTACAGGGTTTTACGTCAGCTATGTACAGGGTTTTACGTCAGCTATGTACAGGGTTTTACATCAGCTATGTACAGGGTTTTACGTCAGCTATGTACAGGGTTTTACGTCAGCTATGTACAGGGTTTTACGTCAGCTATGTACAGGGTTTTACGTCAGCTATGTACAGGGTTTTACGTCAGCTATGTACAGGGTTTTACATCAGCTATGTACAGGGTTTTACATCAGCTATGTACAGGGTTTTACATCAGCTATGTACAGGGTTTTACGTCAGCTATGTACAGGGTTTTACGTCAGCTATGTACAGGGTTTTACGTCAGCTATGTACAGGGTTTCACGTCAGCTATGTACAGGGTTTTACTTCAGCTATGTACAGGGTTTTACGTCAGCTATGTACAGGGTTTTACGTCAGCTATGTACAGGGTTTTACAACAGCTATGTACAGGGTTTTACATCAGCTATGTACAGGGTTTTACATCAGCTATGTACAGGGTTTTACATCAGCTATGTATAGGGTTTTACATCAGCTATGTACAGGGTTTTACATCAGCTATGTATAGGGTTTTACATCAGCTATGTACAGGGTTTTACATCAGCTATGTACAGGGTTTTACATCAGCTATGTACAGGGTTTTACATCAGCTATGTACAGGGTTTTACATCAGCTATGTACAGGGTTTTACATCAGCTATGTACAGGGTTTTACATCAGCTATGTACAGGGTTTTACATCAGCTATGTACAGGGTTTTACATCAGCTATGTACAGGGTTTTACATCAGCTATGTACAGGGTTTTACATCAGCTATGTACAGGGTTTTACATCAGCTATGTACAGGGTTTTACATCAGCTATGTACAGGGTTTTACATCAGCTATGTACAGGGTTTTACATCAGCTATGTACAGGGTTTTACTTCAGCTATGTACAGGGTTTTACTTCAGCTATGTACAGGGTTTTACTTCAGCTATGTACAGGGTGTAGTACGAATAGGGTCTCCGCCTCCCTCTCTCGCCCTCTTCCTTCCTTGCCGGACCTTGTTCTAGTTGTCTGTCTCTGGCATTACATATTCCATCTTCCTGTCTTTGTTTACCTGTCTCCTCTGTCTCCCTCTGAATGAGCAAACAAATTTGCCACAAATCACGAAACAGCCCTCCTTTCTTTCTCCATCTGTCACTGCCTCTTTTTTTTGTTCCTAGTAAACACACAATCTCTGCGCTTTCTCTACTCATTGTCCTATATTAGCTTAGTCACAGAGAATGCAGATCTGAAACCAGCTTGTGTCTCCTGACTGGATTAGTGTGGGCTCCTCCTGTGTTTGTGTACAAGGTTGCGTTCACACAGGCAGCCCAATTCTGATCTTTTGCCCAGCATGAGTTAGTGTGTGTGACACGTGAGTTTCAATGCGTTTGTGTTCGGTCTACATTTGTTTCTCCTGAAAATCTCTTTTACACATTTATTCGAAGCAGTTCAAAGCAACGCTGCCATTCTTTTCCTTGGACATGATAGCAATCTGGGCCCTTCTACCTTGGCAGTTATAATCTAGGTCTCAGAAACCGATAACAAGCAGCTACTCTTCTACAGGATCTACAGACATTCTGGGTTTGGAAGTTCAAAACCCTTATGTTTCATCCCCCCCTTTTGTCTGTCTCTGAGGGAATGTTGAGTCTTGAGGGATGCCACATTGCCTCTAGAAATGAATAAATATGCATAAAAGGCCTTTTTTTGTGTGTGTGAACACTCTACACTGCTACATGTGAGGGAAACATGAGTCAATGTGAGGTGGCTCAAAATCTAAACTCTCTCTTCTCTCTCAGTTGGAGTTCACCATGCAGGAGTCGGTGAAGTGTCTTCATGCCCTGGAGGAGTTCTGTCCATCTAAAGATGACTACAGCAAGCTATGTCTGCTCCTCACTCTGCCTCGTCTCACCAACCACGCTGAGTTCAAGGCATGACACGTTTTATAGTTATGGCATCTGATCTTATGAATGGTATCTGTTCATTTCAAATAATAATAATGCATATATATAATAATAATTTTATTCTAGCACTGTGATTGATGATAATATTTACTTTGAAGAAATGTGGGTAATGGTTTACTTAAAGCAGGTATCAAAGGGCAGTATTACATTGTTCTAAGTATGTGTGAGCGCTTATGATATAGCTATAGATTAATAATAAACATACAGTACCAGTCAAAAGTTTGGATACACCTGCTCATTCAAGGGTTTTTCTTTCATTTTTTTACCATTTTCTACATTGTAGAAGGAACTATGAAATATCACATATGGAGTCATGTAGTAACCCAAAAAGTGCTGAACAAATCAAAATATATTTTAGATTCTTCAAAGTAGCCAAATCAAATCAAATTTTATTTGTCACATACACATGGTTAGCAGATGTTAATGCGAGTGTAGCGAAATGCTTGTGCTTCTAGTTCCGACAATGCAGTAATAACCAACAAGTAATCTAACTAACAATTCCAAAACTACTGTCTTATACACAGTGTAAGGGGATAAAGAATATGTACATAAGGATATATGAATGAGTGATGGTACAGAGCAGCATAGGCAAGATACAGTAGCTGATATCGAGTACAGTATATACATATGAGATGAGTATGTAAACAAAGTGGCATAGTTAAAGTGGCTAGTGATACATGTATTACATAAGGATGCAGTCGATGATATAGAGTACAGTATATACGTATGCATATGAGATGAATAATGTAGGGTATGTAAACATTATATAAGGTAGCATTGTTTAAAGTGGCTAGTGATATATTTACATCATTTCCCATCAATTCCCATTATTAAAGTGGCTGGAGTTGAGTCAGTGTCAGTGTGTTGGCAGCAGCCACTCAATGTTAGTGGTGGCTGTTTAACAGTCTGATGGCCTTGAGATAGAAGCTGTTTTTCAGTCTCTCGGTCCCAGCTTTGATGCACCTGCACTGACCTCGCCTTCTGGATGATAGCGGGGTGAACAGGCAGTGGCTCGGGCGGTTGATGTCCTTGATGATCTTTATGGCCTTCCTGTAACATCGGGTGGTGTAGGTGTCCTGGAGGGCAGGTAGTTTGCCCCCGGTGATGCGTTGTGCAGACCTCACTACCCTCTGGAGAGCCTTACGGTTGAGGGCGGAGCAGTTGCCATACCAGGCGGTGATACAGCCCGCCAGGATGCTCTCGATTGTGCATCTGTAGAAGTTTGTGAGTGCTTTTGGTGACAAGCCGAATTTCTTCAGCCTCCTGAGGTTGAAGAGGCGCTGCTGCGCCTTCTTCACGATGTTGTCTGTGTGAGTGGACCAATTCAGTTTGTCTGTGATGTGTATGCCGAGGAACTTAAAACTTGCTACCCTCTCCACTACTGTTCCATCGATGTGGATAGGGGGTGTTCCCTCTGCTGTTTCCTGAAGTCCACAATCATCTCCTTAGTTTTGTTGACGTTGAGTGTGAGGTTATTTTCCTGACACCACACTCCGAGGGCCCTCACCTCCTCCCTGTAGGCCGTCTCGTCGTTGTTGGTAATCAAGCCTACCACTGTTGTGTCGTCCGCAAACTTGATGATTGAGTTGGAGGCGTGCGTGGCCACGCAGTCGTGGGTGAACAGGGAGTACAGGAGAGGGCTCAGAACGCACCCTTGTGGGGCCCCAGTGTTGAGGATCAGCGGGGAGGAGATGTTGTTGCCTACCCTCACCACCTGGGGGCGGCCTGTCAGGAAGTCCAGTACCCAGTTGCACAGGGCGGGGTCGAGACCCAGGGTCTCGAGCTTGATGACGAGCTTGGAGGGTACTATGGTGTTGAATGCCGAGCTGTAGTCGATGAACAGCATTCTCACATAGGTATTCCTCTTGTCCAGATGGGTTAGGGCAGTGTGCAGTGTGGTTGAGATTGCATCGTCTGTGGACCTATTTGGGCGGTAAGCAAATTGGAGTGGGTCTAGGGTGTCAGGTAGGGTGGAGGTGATATGGTCCTTGACTAGTCTCTCAAAGCACTTCATGATGACGGATGTGAGTGCTACGGGGCGGTAGTCGTTTAGCTCAGTTACCTTAGCTTTCTTGGGAACAGGAACAATGGTGGCCCTCTTGAAGCATGTGGGAACAGCAGACTGGTATAGGGATTGATTGAATATGTCCGTAAACACACCGGCCAGCTGGTCTGCGCATGCTCTGAGGGCGCGGCTGGGGATGCCGTCTGGGCCTGCAGCCTTGCGAGGGTTAACACGTTTAAATGTCTTACTCACCTCGGCTGCAGTGAAGGAGAGACCCCATGTTTTCATTGCAGGCCGTGTCAGTGGCACTGTATTGTCCTCAAAGCGGGCAAAAAAGTTATTTAGTCTGCCTGGGAGCAAGACATCCTGGTCCGTGACTGGGCTGGATTTCTTCCTGTAGTCCGTGATTGACTGTAGACCCTGCCACATGCCTCTTGTGTCTGAGCCGTTGAATTGAGATTCTACTTTGTCTCTGTACTGACGCTTAGCTTGTTTAATAGCCTTGCGGAGGGAATAGCTGCCCTGATTAAAAGCAGTGGTTCGCGCTTTCAGTTTCACACGAATGCTGCCATCAATCCACGGTTTCTGGTTAGGGAATGTTTTAATTGTTGCTATGGGAACGACATCTTCAACGCACGTTCTAATGAACTCGCACACCGAATCAGCGTATTCGTCAATGTTGTTGTCTGACGCAATACGAAACATCTCCCAGTCCACGTGATGGAAGCAGTCTTGGAGTGTGGAGTCAGCTTGGTCAGACCAGCGTTGAACAGACCTCAGCGTGGGAGCCTCTTGTTTTAGTTTCTGTCTGTAGGCAGGGATCAACAAAATGGAGTCGTGGTCAGCTTTTCCGAAAGGGGGGCGGGGCAGGGCCTTATATGCGTCGCGGAAGTTAGAGTAACAATGATCCAAGGTCTCTCCACCCCTGGTTGCGCAATCGATATGCTGATAAAATTTAGGGAGTCTTGTTTTCAGATTAGCCTTGTTAAAATCCCCAGCTACAGTGAATGCAGCCTCCGGATAAATCGTTTCCAGTTTGCAGAGAGTTAAATAAAGTTCGTTCAGAGCCATCGATGTGTCTGCCACCCTTTGACTTGATGACAGCTTTGCACACTCTTAGGATTCTCTCAACCAGCTTCATGAGGAATGCTTTTCCAACAGTCTTGAAGGAGTTTCCACATGCTGAGTTCAAAATTTTAGTCAATCCCCTCGCCGGGCTCAAACCAGGGACCCTCTGCACACATCAACAACTGACAGCCACGAAGCATCGTTACCCATCGCTCCACAAAAGCCTCGGCCCTTGCAGAGCAAGGGGAACCACTACTTCAAGGTCTCAAAGCGAGTGACGTCACCGATTGAAACGCTATTAGCGCGCACCACCGCTTACATGAGCACTTGTTGGCTGCTTTTCCTTCACTCTGTGGTCCAACTCATCCCAAACCATCTCAATTGGGTTGAGGTCAGGTGATTGTGGAGGCCAGGTCATCTGATGCAGCACTACATCACTCTCCTTCTCAGTCAAAATGCTCTTTAAACAGCCTGAAGGTGTGTTAGGTCATTGTCCTGTTAATTAACAAATGATTCTTCCTCTAAGCGCAAACCAGATGGAATGGCGTATCGCTGCAGAATGCTGTGGTAGCCATGCTGGTTAAGTGTGCCTTGAATTCTAAATAAATCACAGACAGTGTCACCAGCAAAGCACCATCACACCACCACCTCCATGCTTCATGATGTGAACCACACGTAGATCAGCCATTCACTGACAGTGTCACCAGCAAAGCACTATCACACCACCTCCTCCATGCTTCATGATGTGAACCACACGTAGATCAGCCGTTCACTTACAGTGTCTCACAAAGACATGGAACCAAAAATCTCAAATTTGTACTCATCAGACCAAAATAAAGATTTCCACCAGTCTAATGTCTATTGCTCGTGTTTCTTGGCCCAAGCAAGTCTCTTCTTATTGGTGTCCTTTAGTAGTGGTTTCTTTGCAGCAATTCGACCATGAAGGCCTGATTCACGCAGTCTCCTCTGAACAGTTGATGTTGAGATGTGTCTTACTTGAACTCTGAAGCATTTATTTGCACTACAATCTGAGGTGCAGTTAACTCTAATGAACTTATCTTTAGCAGTGTGTCTTCCTTTCCTGTGGTGGTCCTCATGAAAGCCAGTTTCATCATAGCGCTTGATGGTTTTTGCGACTGCACTTGGATGATTGACTGTCGTTTCTCTTTGCTTATTTGAGCTGTTCTTGACATAATATGGACTTGGTCTTTTACCAAATAGAACTGTCTTTTGTATACTACCTCTACCTTGTCACAACACATCTGATTGATTGGCTCAAATGCATTAAGGAAAGAAATTCCACAAATGAACTTTTAGCAAAGCACACCTGTTAATTGAAATGCATTCCAGGTGACTACATCATGATGGTTATTTCATAGTTTTGATGTCTTCACTATTATACAATGTAGAAAATAGTAAAAATAAAGTAACCCTTGTATGAGTAGGGGTATCCAATCTTTTTACTGGTACTGTATGTTCATACTATTTATCCATAACTCAATAGCATGTTTTATTATTCATCTATAGCTAGATCTTATTTTTTCAATGTGGAAGTTTTCCAACTGTCTCCAAATATATAACTGTCTCCAAATATATTATTATGAGACGACCCTGGTGTCATGGGTGGGGTTTTATCTAAATGACTAAAGTATGAATTGTATGAATTGTATAAATGTTTCACCTCCAGGACTGGAACCCCAGCACGGCACGGGTGCACTGTTTTGAGGAGGCGTGCACCATGGTGGCAGAGTTCATCCCTGCAGACAGGAAGCTGAGTGAGGCGGGGTTCACTGCCTCAGGGAACCGCCTCTTCCAGCTCCTCATTAAAGGAGTTCTGTATGAGTGCTGCGTAGAGTTCTGTCAGGTGGGGGGATCCAAGTGTTCTGTTAACAGCATTGTACAAATGACATGCATTTTAGATCATATATGATATTCATGCTTGGTGAATAGGATGAATGAATGGATTGGTTGATTTAGTTAGTTTAATGATTGATTGATTGACTAACTAATATATTGTGTGCCTCTGTCTCCAGAGCAAGGCGACAGGCGAGGAGATCACGGAGGGCGAGGTGCTCCTAGGGGTGGACATGCTGTGTGGGAACGGCTGTGACGACCTGGACCTGTCCTTACTGTCCTGGATGCAGAACCTGTCCCACAGTGTCTTTTCCTGTGCCTTCGAGCAGAAGTTGCTTCAGATCCATGTGGACCGCCTGGCCAAGCCTGCCAAGGCCAGCTACGCAGACCTCCTCACCCCTCTCATCAGCAAACTATCCCCCTACCCCTCCTCGCCCCTCCGCCGCCCCCAGTCCGCAGACACCTACATGTCTCGGTCTCTGAACCCGGCCCTGGATGGCCTGTCATATGGGCTGTCTGGCCAGGAGAAGAGGGGCCCAGGGGGGGACACGGCAGGGAGGAAGGGGATGTCCCCCATGTCTCATTCCTTCGCTAACTTCCACACGGGGGGTCAGAGTCTGAGCAGGAGTCTGATGCTGGACAGCTATGACTGCCACAGCATCTTTGAGGAGTCTCCTGAGAGGTGCGAAAGATGAGGATACTTTAGATTTATGTTGCACTTTTTCCAAAACATATTTTTCTTATGTAGTACGGGCATGACAAGTCATTATAGTTTTCCTGTAGAAGAATGGCCGAGCATCGTCTAGGATAGGCTAAGCATTGACATGATTTCACCTGTTGGATTCAGCCTGAAGTAGACGGAGGACTAAGCTCTGTAGTAGGAAGCACTAGAGAGCCTCTACCTTCAACGACTGTTGAAGAAGACGCTCAGTGATGCTCAATCAACACCCACTTATTAAGGAGTAGCAGAGTGACAATAGTGATTATCTGAGGAGTGTCTGGACATTACAGCAGTCGTTAATGCAGTAACATGCACATTACGTAGTCCATTAATGTGGTCTCTCTGGGTCTGTCTCTGTAGCTCCAGGACGGACACGCCCGTGGATAAGATGATGAGTTCAGGCACCCTGCGCCCCGACTCCGCCCCTGGAGAGGACGCCCCGTCACCAGGCTCTGCAGAGAGGAACGAGGTAAACACCTGATGAGGAGGATTTACCATGTCTCTTTTGCTAAATATACACATTTTGGCCTTTTGAACCGGTTCAGACAAACCCTACAGAGTCATCTTCCCTACTGATGTGTGATGATTGGTGTTGTGGAGAGAGTTACTTTCAAAGATGGTGGCGTCCCTCACTCTAAATATAGGCCTGAGATGAATCTGTCTGAGAGACTCACTGAGTCATTGACCGTCTGTGGCTTACAGAGCCTGGGTTACACCCAAGATCTGCCGCCTGCCCTATTCTCTTTCCTCATCCCTCTCTCTTTCACTCTGTCTTACAGAACAGTACAGCCCAAAGGACACTAGTTGCCTGACATCCCTCTAATTATGGCCTAGCCTTAGAGGAGAGCAGACTGTTCTCTGCTCTGCCCTGCCAAAGCTGTCCTGTCTAGCCTATAGCCAGACTGTGAGTGTAAACTCTGCTTAGACTGATAAACAGACCAGTAGCAGAGTGGGACATTAGACTGATAAACAGACCAGTAGCAGGGTGGGACATTAGACTGATAAACAGACCAGTAGCAGAGTGGGACATTAGACTGATAAACAGACCAGTAGCAGAGTGGGACATTAGACTGATAAACAGACCAGTAGCAGAGTGGGACATTAGACTGATAAACAGACCAGTAGCAGAGTGGGACATTAGACTGATAAACAGACCAGTAGCAGAGTGGGACATTAGACTGATAAACAGACCAGTAGCAGAGTGGGACATTAGACTGATAAACAGACCAGTAGCAGAGTGGGACATTAGACTGATAAACAGACCAGTAGCAGAGTGGGACATTAGACTGATAAACAGACCAGTAGCAGAGTGGGACATTAGACTGATAAACAGACCAGTAGCAGGGTGGGACATTAGACTGATAAACAGACCAGTAGCAGAGTGGGACATTAGACTGATAAACAGACCAGTAGCAGAGTGGGACATTAGACTGATAAACAGACCAGTAGCAGAGTGGGACATTAGACTGAGATTTCACCTTCAGATGAGACCCAGCTTTATGGCTCCCTCTGCCACAGTTCAGTGTGTGTAATATATATGAGATAGATCGTTTTGGATTTCACACTGGCTATGGTCCCTGCATCAAAAAGGGTGAGTGATGGCAGTGCACATGAATTACTTATTTATTCCAAATTGCTCTCTGTCTATTACCCCCCACCTCTCTCTGTCTATACCCCCCACCTCTCTCTGTCTATTACCCCCCACCTCTCTCTGTCTATTACCCCCCACCTCTCTCTGTCTATTCCCCCCCCCCCCCCCTCTCTCTTTGTCTATTACCCCCCACCTCTCTCTGTCTATTACCTCTCTGTCTATTACCCCCCCACCTCTCTGTCTATTACCTCCCACCTCTCTCTGTCTATTACCCCCCACCCTCCCACCTCTCTCTGTCTATTACCCCCCACCTCTCTCTGTCTATTGCCCCCCCCACCTCTCTCTGTCTATTACCCCCCACCTCTCTCTGTCTATTACCCCCCACTCTCTGTCTATTACCCCCCACCTCTCTCTGTCTATTACCTCTCTCTGTCCCCCACCTCTCTCTGTCTATTACCCCCACCTCTCTCTGTCTATTACCCCCCACCCCCCACCTCTCTCTGTCTATTACCCCCACCTCTTTCTGTCTATTACCCCCACCTCTCTCTGTCCCCCCACCTCTCTCTGTCTCTCTGTCTATTACCCCCACCTCTCTCTGTCTATTACCCCCCACTGTCTCTCTCTGTCTATACCCCCCACCTCTCTCTGTCTATTACCCCCCACCTCTCTCTGTCTATACCCCCCCCACCTCTCTCTGTCTATACCCCCACCTCTCTCTGTCTATACCCCCCACCCCCCACCTCTCTGTCTATTACCCTCCACCTCTCTCTGTCTATTACCCCCCACCCTCTCTGTCTATTACCCCCACCTCTCTGTCTATTACCTCTCTGTCCCCCCCCTCTCTCTGTCTATTACCTCTGTCCCCCCCCCACCTTTCTCTGTCTATTACCCCCCCCACCTCTCTCTGTCTATTACCCCCCCCACCTCTCTGTCTATTACCTCTCTCTGTCCCCCACCTCTCTGTCTATTACCCCCTGTCACCCCCCCCTCTCTCTGTCTATTACCCCCCGCCTCTCTCTGTCTATTACCCCCCCACCTCTCTCTGTCCCCCCCTCTCTCTGTCTATTGCCCCCCCACTCTCTGTCTATTACCCCCACCTCTCTCTGTCCTCTCTCTGTCTATTGCCCCCCCCTCTCTCTGTCTATTACCCCCCCCCTCTCTCTGTCTATTACCCCCCCCCACCTTTCTCTGTCTATTACCCCCCCACCTCTCTCTGTCTATTACCCCCCCCCACCCTGTCTATTACCCCCCCTCTCTCTGTCTATTACCCCTATTACCCCCCCCTCTCTCTGTCTATTACCTCTCTGTCCCCCACCTCTCTCTGTCTATTACCCCCCCCCTCTCTCTGTCTATTACCCCCCCACCTCTCTGTCTATTACCCCCCACCCCCCCCACCCTCTCTGTCTATTACCCCCCCACCTCTCTCTGTCTATTACCCCCCCCACCTCTCTCTGTCTATTACCCTCTGTCTATTACCCCCCCCCTCTCTCTGTCTATTATTACACCTCTCTGTCCCCCACCTCTCTCTGTCTATTACCCCCCACCTCTCTCTGTCCCCCACCTCTCTGTCTATTACCCCCACCACCTCTCTGTCTATTACCCCCCACCCCCCCACCACCTCTCTGTCTATTACCCCCCCACCTCTCTCTGTCTATTACCCCCCACCTCTCTCTGTCTATTACCCCCACCTCTCTCTGTCTATACCCCCACCTCTCTCTGTCTATTACCCCCCACCTCTCTCTGTCTATACCCCCACCTCTCTCTGTCTATACCCCCCCCCCCACCTCTCTCTGTCTATTACCCCCACCTCTCTCTGTCTATTACCCCCACTATTACCCCCCACTCTCTCTCTGTCTATTACCCCCCCCTCTCTCTGTCTATTACCCCCCACCCTCTCTGTCTATTACCCCCCCCCCCACCTCTCTCTGTCTATACCCCCCCACCTCTCTCTGTCTATACCCCTCTGTCTATTACCCCCCACCTCTCTCTGTCTATACCTCTCTGTCCCCCCCACCTCTCTGTCTCTACACCCTCTGTCCCCCCGCCTCTCTCTGTCTATTACCCCCACCCCCCACCTCTCTCTGTCTATTACCTCTCTCTGTCCCCCCACCTCTCTCTGTCTCTACCCCCCCGCCTCTCTCTGTCTCTATTACCCCCCACCTCTCTCTGTCTCTACCCCCCCGCCTCTCTCTGTCTCTACCCCCCCCCCCCTCGTCTATTACCCCCCCCACCTCTCTCTGTCTATTACCCCCCGCCTCTCTCTGTCTCTACCCCCCACCTCTCTCTGTCTATTACCCCCCACCCCCTGTCTATTACCCCCCTCTCTCTCTGTCTATTACCCCCACCCTGTCTATTACCCCCCACCTCTCTCTCTGTTTATTACCCCCCGCTCTCTCTGTCTATTACCCCCCACCCCCGCCTCTCTCTGTCTATTACCCCCCGCCTCTCTGTCTATTACCCCCCCCTCTGTCTATTACCCCCCACCTCTCTCTGTCTATCTACCTCTCTCTGTCTATTACCCCCCACCTCTCTCTGTCTATTACCCCCTGCCTCTCTCTGTCTATTACTCCCCCCTGTCTATTACCCCCACCTCTCTCTGTCTCTCTCTGTCTATACCCCCCCCCCCCTATTACCCCCCACCTCTCTCTGTCTATACCCCCCCCCCCCCCCGCCTCTCTCTGTCTCTACCCCCCCCACCTCTCTGTCTCTATTACCCCCACCCCCCTATTACCCCCCGCCTCTCTCTGTCTCTACCCCCCCCCCGCCTCTCTCTGTCTCTACCCCCCGCCTCTCTCTGTCTCTACCCCCCCCCCCTGTCTATTACCCCCCACCTCTCTCTGTCTATTACACCCCCGCCTCTCTCTGTCTCTATACCCCCCGCCTCTCTCTGTCTCTACACCCCCCCCTCTCTCTGTCTCTACACTCTCCCCCGCCTCTCTCTGTCTCTACCCCCCCCGCCTCTCTCTGTCTATACCCCCCCCGCCTCTCTCTGTCTCTACCCCCCCCCCGCCTCTCTCTGTCTCTACCCCCCACCTCTCCCCTCCTCTTGGTTGTGCTGCTAGCCCCCCCGCCTCTCTCCCTCCTCTTGGTTGTGCTGCTAGCCCCCCACCTCTCTCCCTCCTCTTGGTTGTGCTGCTAGCCCCCCACCTCTCTCCCTCCTCTTGGTTGTGCTGCTAGCCCCCACCTCTCTCCCTCCTCTTGGTTGTGCTGCTAGCCCCCCCACCTCTCTCCCTCCTCTTGGTTGTGCTGCTAGCCCCCCACCTCTCTCCCTCCTCTTGGTTGTGCTGCTAGCCCCCCACCTCTCTCCCTCCTCTTGGTTGTGCTGCTAGCCCCCCACCTCTCTCCCTCCTCTTGGTTGTGCTGCTAGCCCCCCACCTCTCTCCCTCCTCTTGGTTGTGCTGCTAGCCCCCCACCTCTCTCCCTCCTCTTGGTTGTGCTGCTAGCCCCCCCACCTCTCTCCCTCCTCTTGGTTGTGCTGCTAGCCCCCCACCTCTCTCCCTCCTCTTGGTTGTGCTGCTAGCCCCCCACCTCTCTCCCTCCTCTTGGTTGTGCTGCTAGCCCCCCACCTCTCTCCCTCCTCTTGGTTGTGCTGCTAGCCCCCCACCTCTCTCCCTCCTCTTGGTTGTGCTGCTAGCCCCCACCTCTCTCCCTCCTCTTGGTTGTGCTGCTAGCCCCCCACCTCTCTCCCTCCTCTTGGTTGTGCTGCTAGCCCCCCACCTCTCTCCCTCCTCTTGGTTGTGCTGCTAGCCCCCCACCTCTCTCCCTCCTCTTGGTTGTGCTGCTAGCCCCCCACCTCTCTCCCTCCTCTTGGTTGTGCTGCTAGCCCCCCACCTCTCTCCCTCCTCTTGGTTGTGCTGCTAGCCCCCTCACCTCTCTCCCTCCTCTTGGTTGTGCTGCTAGCCCCCCCCCCACCTCTCCCTCCTCTTGGTTGTGCTGCTAGCCCCCCACCTCTCTCCCTCCTCTTGGTTGTGCTGCTAGCCCCCCACCTCTCTCCCTCCTCTTGGTTGTGCTGCTAGCCCCCCACCTCTCTCCCTCCTCTTGGTTGTGCTGCTAGCCCCCCACCTCTCTCCCTCCTCTTGGTTGTGCTGCTAGCCCCCACCTCTCTCCCTCCTCTTGGTTGTGCTGCTAGCCCCCCACCTCTCTCCCTCCTCTTGGTTGTGCTGCTAGCCCCCCCACCTCTCTCCCTCCTCTTGGTTGTGCTGCTACCCCCCACCTCTCTCCCTCCTCTTGGTTGTGCTGCTAGCCCCCCACCTCTCTCCCTCCTCTTGGTTGTGCTGCTAGCCCCCCCCCCACCTCTCTCCCTCCTCTTGGTTGTGCTGCTAGCCCCCACCTCTCTCCCTCCTCTTGGTTGTGCTGCTAGCCCCCACCTCTCTCCCTCCTCTTGGTTGTGCTGCTAGCCCCCCCCACCTCTCTCCCTCCTCTTGGTTGTGCTGCTACCCCACCTCTCTCCCTCCTCTTGGTTGTGCTGCTAGCCCCCCCACCTCTCTCCCTCCTCTTGGTTGTGCTGCTAGCCCCCCACCTCTCTCCCTCCTCTTGGTTGTGCTGCTAGCCCCCCACCTCTCTCCCTCCTCTTGGTTGTGCTGCTAGCCCCCCACCTCTCTCCCTCCTCTTGGTTGTGCTGCTAGCCCCCCACCTCTCTCCCTCCTCTTGGTTGTGCTGCTAGCCCCCCACCTCTCTCCCTCCTCTTGGTTGTGCTGCTAGCCCCCCACCTCTCTCCCTCCTCTTGGTTGTGCTGCTAGCCTGGCCCCCGGTCGACGTGTTAAGTTAATGCCCATCTGAAAGCAGAGGGTAGAGTAGAGGAAGTTAAGACATCCTTTTCCTCTCTCTGAAGGGGTGTGGCGTCACTTCTGCCTTTGAATGTGAATGGCACTACGTAAGAAGTTGGCTGTACTTCCAACAGTTCAGAATTTGGTTTGTTGTTTTACCATCTTAGTTGCGTGACTCGACAGAGAAGTTTGAAGAGTTCTACCGCCAGCGTTTGAGGGTCCAGCAGCACCTGGAACAGAAGCAGCAGCAGAGACAACTCTACCAGCAGATGCTGCTGGAGGGAGGGGTACAACACAGTGACCAGCCAGCCCCCGGGACAGACGCCATGCAGCACAGCCTCACTGAGAAGTTCCTCAACAGGTTAGACATACACACAGCACAGGACTTCAGTTCCCTAGTAGGTCAGGTATTCATTCACCCACCACAGTTCTGCTTGGTAATGTTTTGATGAGTTGATTTCCATTTTGACTCTCCTTGTCTTGGACTGTTCCCTCTGCTACAGACCTCAGATGTTACATTATGTAATGTACTAGTTCTTCCTGCACCTAATGGATAGAATAAGGGTTTCTCTGTTGTTGAACATTTCGTTTAAATCAAGCACTCCTCACTCTTTGGAAAAAAAACAAAAACGACCCTTGTCAGACTTAGACGGTGCAGCCTTCCCTGTACAACTCATGGAGAGACACTGACCTTATATCTAAACATTCAGGACAGGCTGCGTTCAGCATGATTTAAAACATATGGGGACATTTTGAGTCTACTTAGAAGAACAGAAAGGAAAGAACTAAGAAAGGCCCCAAAGAATTCTAATGATGTCATTATGCCCTGCCCTTCTAAATAATACAGGGGGAGGGTTGGAGGGGGAGGGATGGAGGGAGGGATGGAGGGAGGGGAGGGATCAAAAGCTCTTTGTCCAACTGATGCACACCACAGTCTAGAAGGGAGAGTATGGCCTGACCCTATGATGTCATCTCTATATAAGACTATATACAGTATCAGTAGACAGATTCTATTTCCTGTGGCTGATGTCATAGAGCCCCTTTCTAAGGTTCTATATCTATGGTAAAAACACACTGTTAATGAGAGTCCAGCCTGGAGGATGGTCCCCCGTTGGACTGTTGTATTGTCCTGTTCCACAACATGTTTCCTGCTGCTTAGAGAGAGACTGTCGTGTTCTTCCACTAACAGGGTCTGAAAGGGGAGGTTGGATTGTGTGTGCGGGGAAGGTGGTCTCAGGGGTGTTGTTGCGGGTGGTTCTCTATGGGTAGGTGGTTCTCTATGGGTGGTTGTCTATGGGGTGCGTATAATGGAACTTAGTACGGAGCCCCAGATGGGGCAGGGTGTGCCTGGGAGTGGGCTGGGGGGGGGGGGTGTGCTTGTGGCTTCCTTCACCCCACCTTCCCCAGCCCAGCTCCCAGGCACACCCTGCCCCATCTGGGGCTCCGTACTGAGTTCCATTACACACCCCATCATTACACACCCCATCATTACACACCCCATAGACATCCACCTACCCATAGACAACCACCCATAGACATCCACCTACCCATAGACATCCACCTACCCATAGACATCCACCTACCCATAGACAACCACCTACCCATAGACATCCACCTACCCATAGACAACCACCCGCAACAACACCCCTCTGAGACCACCTTCCCCAAACCAAACTACACACACACACATATATTACCACTAATGCTCCCCTGTTCTTTATGAAGTGTCTTTAGTACCCTGAGCACCAGCTGCTCCTGTGGTGCCTGGAACCAAACAATCATTATCTAACTGTGCTCTCTGTCTGTGTGTCCAGCCAGACCATTAGACATCCTGTCTGTGTGTCTAGCCAGACTGTCATTAGACATCTCTGTCTGTGTGTCTGGAGCCAGACTGTCATTATCTAACTATGCCTCTGTCTGTGTGTCCACCAGACTGTCATTAGACTATGCTCCACTGTGTGTCTGGAGCCAGACTGTCATTATCCAACTATGCCCTGTCTGTGTGTCCAGCCAGACTGTCATTATCTAACATCCTGTCTGTGTGTCTGGAGCCAGACTGTCATTATATAACTATGCCTCTGTCTGTGTGTCTGGACCAGACTGTCATTATCTAACTATGCTCTCTGTCTGTGTGTCTGGAGCCAGACTGTCATTATCTAACTATGCTCTCTGCCTGTGTGACTGGAGCCAGACTCATTATCTAACTATGCTCTCTGTCTGTCTGGACCAGACTTCAAATCTAACTACTCTGTCTGTGTGTCAGCCAGACTATATTACCACTAATGCCCTCTGTTCTTTCTGAAGACTGTCTTTAGTACTGTCTGTGTGTCTGGAGCCAGACCAACTATGCTCCTGTGTGTGTCTGGAGCCAGACTGTCATTATCTAACTATGCTCTCTGTCTGTGTGTCTGGAGCCAGACTGTCATTATCTAACTATGCTCTCTGTCTGTGTGTCTGGAGCCAGACTGTCATTATCTAACTATGCTCTCTGTCTGTGTGTCTGGAGCCAGACTGTCATTATCTAACTATGCTCTCTGTCTGTGTGTCTGGAGCCAGACTGTCATTATCTAACTATGCTCTCTGTCTGTGTGTCTGGAGCCAGACTGTCATTATCTAACTATGCTCTCTGCCTGTGTGACTGGAGCCAGACTCATTATCTAACTATGCTCTCTGTCTGTGTGTCTGGAGCCAGACTGTCATTATCTAACTATGCTCTCTGTCTGTGTGTCTGGAGCCAGACTGTCATTATCTAACTATGCTCTCTGTCTGTGTGTCTGGAGCCAGACTCATTATCTAACTATGCTCTCTGTCTGTGTGTCTGGAGCCAGACTGTCATTATCTAACTATGCTCTCTGTCTGTGTGTCTGGAGCCAGACTGTCATTATCTAACTATGCTCTCTGTCTGTGTGTCTGGAGCCAGACTGTCATTATCTAACTATGCTCTCTGCCTGTGTGTCTGGAGCCAGACTGTCATTATCTAACTATGCTCTCTGCCTGTGTGACTGGAGCCAGACTCATTATCTAACTATGCTGACATCAGAGAGTGACATTTACATGAATTACATTAGTAAAGAGACATGGCACAAGACCAGCAGAGATTACACCTGTGTGTGTTACCCAGTGTGTTCTGTCTACCCAGGTCTATTCAGAAGCTGGAGGAGTTGAATTTAGGGATGGAGAGTCTAGGGGAGGAGGTCCAGTCTCTGTCCCAGCAGTGTAACGGCACGGGCCCCACCCCCGAGAACAACAACAACGGTGACCCCGCAGGCCTGACCCCTGACCCCACTGTGACCCTGACCCCCGAGCAGGGCCGCCCTCAGGGAGGAGGGGTGGTCAGCAGCACCCCACAACGCACTGCAGGGGGACGGGAGGTGCCCCCACCTAATGAATCCCCCGTGGTCTCCCAGAGGTGAGATACGTGTGTGTGTCTGTGGGTGGGGCGGTGGAGTGTGTCTGTGGGTGGGGTGTCTATATGGCGAGTGTGTCTGTGGGTGGGGTGTGTCTGTGGGTGGGGTGTGTCTGTGGGTGGGGTGTCTGTGGGTGGGGTGTGTCTGGGTGGGGGTGTCTATATGGCGAGTGTGTCTGTGGGTGGGGGTCTGTGGCGAGTGTGTCTGTGGGTGGGGTGTCTATATGGTGAGTGTGTCTGTGGGTGGGGTGTCTATATGGCGAGTGTGTCTGTGGGTGGGGTGTGTGTCGAGTGTGGGTGGGGGTGTCTGTGGGTGGGGTGTGTCTGTGGGTGGGGTGTCTATATGGTGAGTGTGTCTGTGGGTTCTTTGTGTCTGTGGGCAGGGTTTGTATTATGGAACATTTGTGTCTGTGGGTGGGCAAGTGTTTATTTACCAGACATTTGAGAAATGCATATGGGTGGGGTGTGTCTGTGGGTCCACCCACTGTAAACTCAATCACATTATTATTATTGTTATGGGTATTATTATATTATGAACAGAATATAAAGTGTGTCTACATGTGTTTTTGTTTGTGTACATGGCAGGGTTTTATTGAAAGGAACATTTGGCACTGGTATCTTCATCCTGAATATCATGAAGAAACACAGCCTAGAAGGACAAGATTTTTATTAAACAGACATTTGAGAAATGCATATCATTTGGCTCCTATAACGCTGTTCCATTACACCCCATTTTAATTAATAAATAACAAGAACACAACGTTTACCGAGTCCACCCACTGTAAAACTCAATCACAGCTGTTTTCAAATAAAATTATTATATTGAATTCATCTGAAACAGAATATAAATTGGCAACTGGGGAGAGGTGTTGTAGGAAATAGGGCCGGTCTGTTGCCATTCATACCACAGCAGGGGAAAGAGGTTTTATTGAAAACTGGGGAGATAGCACTGCCTGTTGTATCTTCATCCTGAATATCATGAAGAAAAATAGCCTGGGGAGAAGGACAAGTCGCCTTCCCATTAATTAAACACAATATGTACTATTGCATATCATTTGAACACCAGTCCCATCCCAGGCTGCCATTTGCATGAACAGGGGAAAATTAATAAATAACAACTGGGCACAGCTGTTTTCAAACAAAAGGGAGGTCTGCCCCACTCCCACTGCCATTCAGCACCACAGCAGGGGAAAGAGGCCTAATAAATAACAACTGGGGAGAGGTGTTGGAGGAACACCAGGGCCGGTCTGCCCCACTCCCACTGCCATTCAGCACCACAGCAGGGGAAAGAGGCCTAATAAATAACAACTGGGGAGAGGTGTTGGAGGAACACCAGGGCCGGTCTGCCCCACTCCCACTGCCATTCAGCACCACAGCAGGAGAAAGAGGCCTAATAAATAACAACTGGGGAGAGGTGTTGGAGGAACACCAGGGCCGGTCTGCCCCACTCCCACTGCCATTCAGCACCACAGCAGGGGAAAGAGGCCACAAAATAAAACAATTATCAACCTGATGTTGAATAAGTAAATAAATTCATTAAGGCTGGTTCATTGATAGAAATCTTATTTTACAACGCTCCAGTGAAACGAGGCCCACGCCTTGCATTTATGAAAGTGCTTGTATCCAGAGACCAAATGATATCTCTTTACAGTTCTACTGGATGATAGGTCCAATTATAAACATAATTTATTATCTTGGGGTCGTGACTCACGTCATGTGATATACGTGGCTTATTGATAACTACTCTGTTTCCTACTATAGACAGTTGGCTGCATAGTGATTGCAACATTTTAACTGATGTGAATAGTTGTCAACGATGTTTAGTTTAAGTGTTACTGAATAAACTCAACTGAAATGCACATGGTCCACATCATTACTCTAGTCTATCAATCCATTCCAGTCGTTGTACTATACATGACAGAGGGGTGGCAGCAGACGTGCTAGGACAGGCCTGACCAACACAATAATATGCCTAACTTAGTTGGGTGTGCAGTGGACTGGCCTGCTGCTGTTGGAAAGTTAAACTTGTCCAACTCCTTGGAGCAGCTTGATGCACATCAGCCTCATTACTTTGTCTTCAAGAAGGTGGCCATCTTGAGGCCATCTTTACTCTGTTTTTGGAGAAAGAATCCCCTCTCTGCGGGAACACTGGAACTGGTGATAATCTACACAATCTTCGTAAAGTTTGCCCGGTCGAGGGACACTTAGCTGAAGTCTCTTATGAGGACCTTGTGTCTTTTAAAGTGAGTAACAAAAGAAACACACGCCTACACTGTCCCAGCAGCTTCAGGATTTAAACATTTGTATTGTTCTCCAATGACGGCCTACCAGAAAACAGTGGTTAACTGCCTTGTTCAGGGGCAGAACGACAGATCAGGGACTCAATCCAGCAACCTTTCGGTTACCTGCCTCCCACTGATTTATTATCCTATGAAGTATATTTGCCTTTGAATTTGGAGCACATCCACCGGTATTGAATGAAAACATTATTTTGTAATGGCCGGCAACAAGTTCTACACTTATCAGCCTGCCTGCTCACGGAAACCCTGGTACAGTGTATGCACAGAGCAATGTACTCATGCTATATCTGTGTGTGTTCTAGTCCCGAGAAAGTAGCTGGACAGACCTCTGGATTAGATGACTCGCCAGGAGCCCTCACCCGGAGTAAAGAGGTAGGTTCTCTTTCTCTCACATACAGTCTCTGTCTACACTCCCACTGTAGGCTTAGCAGGACATGAATCTCTCTCTGGGATGGGATAGGGTGGGGGGGGAATCCTGTATCCACTATGATGTCATGCACAGTAACCCTGGATTATACCCTGTGAGGAGTGGAGATTTAATCCATTAGATTCCAGTTAAAATCAGCAGTGATAAAGGCTGTTGGCTCTATTTCAGAATCATGAATAGCATAAGGCATAGAAGATCAACACAGATTATACTGGTAATTACAGTGCCTTCAGAAAGTATTCACACCCCTGGACTTTTTCCACGTTTGGTTGTTACAGCCTGAATTTTAAATCGATTAAATGTAGATTGTTTTGGTTCACTGGCTTACACACAATACCCCAAAAAGTCAGTGGAATTATGTTTTTAGATTTTTTTCATAAATTGATTACAAATGACAAGCTTAATTGTCTTGAGTCTAAGTATTCAACCCCTTTGTTATGGCAAGCCTAAATAAATTCAGGAGTAACAATTTGATCAACATGATTTTTAAATGACTACCTCATCGCTGTACCCCCCACATATAATTATCTGTAAGGTCCCTCAGTTGAGCAGTGCATTTCAAACACAGATTCAACCACAAAGACCAGGGAGGGTTTCCAATGCTTCACAAGGAAGGGCACCTATTGGTAGATGGGTAAAAAAAAAAATACAGACATCGAATATCCGTTTGAGGTTACTGTTACGAGAATTTCATAATTCCTATGTGTGTTCATTAACCAATTCAATTTGAAATCACTCTGTTTCTAAAGATTTGTAAGATCCTTATTTGCATAAAATTGACGAGACCAGTCTTATTAAAATTAGATAATAGTATTTATTCTCGGAGCGCGCTCCCATGGAACCATGTACAACAGTTTATATACAAAATATGACGTCATTGGTTATAGAATGAATCTCCTCTTCTCGACCAAGACAAAGCAGGTTCAAAAGTTTATTCCAACCCACTAGCGCACACTCCAGACACACACGATATATCAAGATTATCTTCTGAAGTCTCACCATTATCTATCACTATTTAGCAGACAGTTCCAGATAACGGAAAACCTAGGGAGGCTCTCGCTGTCTTATCTAAACGCCCCAGTTAAATTTGAGTCAGTTCAAACATAGGTTAATGATCCTTTTTGCTTACTTAAAACACACAACCCATTTCCTCCCCAATCTAGTTGGAATGGTGTTTTATGTTTAATTACTCCTTGTTCATGCTACATAATCCCTTATGAATTAATATTATTAATCAGATATAATAAAACAGGGTAGAGTTTAATTAGTTATAGTTCTATTTAAATGTAGATATTGTTTATTCATAAAATTCCTATCAGTTACATTACAGCCTTATTCTAAAATGGATTAAATAAAACTATTTCCTCAGCATTCTACAAACAATACCCCATAATAACAAAGCGAAAACAGGTTTAGAAATCTTTGCAAATTTATCAAAATCAAAAAACATACCTTATTTACATAAGTATTCAGACGCTTTGCTATGAGACTCAAAACTGAGCTCAGGTGCATCCTGTTACCATTGATCATCCTTGATTTTTCTGCAACTTGGAGTCCACCTGTAGTAAATGAAATTGATTGGACATGATTTAGAAAGGCACCTATCTATATAAGGTCCCACAGTTAACAGTGCATGTCAGAGCAAAAACCAAGTCATGAGGTTGAAGGAATTGCCCGTAGAGCCCCGAGACTGGATTGTGTCCAGGCACAGATCTGGGGAAGGATACCAAAACATTTCTGCAGCATTGAAGGTCCCCATCATTCTTAAATGGAAGACGTTTGGAACCACCTGAGCAATCAGGGGAGAAGGGCCTTGGTCTGGAAGGTGACCAAGAACCAGATGGTCACACTGACCGAGCTCTAGAATTCCTCTGTGGAGATGGGAGAACCTTCCAGAAGGACAACCATCTCTGCAGGCCTTTATGGTAGAGTGGCCAGATAGAAGCCACTCCTCAGTAAAAGGCACATGACAGCTGCTTGGAGTTTGCCAAAAGGCACCTTAAGACTCTGACCATGAGAAACATTCTCTGGTCTGATGAAACCAAGATTGAAGTCTTTGGCCTGAATGCCAAGCGTCACGTCTGGAGGAAACCTGGCACCATCCCTACAGTGACGCATGGTGGTGGCAGCATCATACTGTGGGGATGTTTTTCAGCAGCAGGGACTGGGAGACTAGTCAGGATCGAGGAAAAGATGAACGGAGCAAAGTACAGGGATCCTTGATGAAAACCTGCTCCAGAGTGCTCAGGACCTCAGACTGGGGGCGAATGTTAACCTAACAGGACAACAACCCTATGCAAACAGCCAAGACAACATAGGAGTGGCTTCGGGACAAGTCTCTGAATGTCCTTGAGTGGCTCAGCCAGAGCCCGGACTTGAACCCGATCGAACATCTCTGGAGAGACCTGAAAATAGCTGTGCAGTGATGCTCCCCATCCGACCTGACAGAGCTTGATAGGATCTGCAGAGAAGAATGGGAGAAACTCTCCAAATACAGGTGTGCCAAGCTTATGGCGTCATAGCCATGAAGACTCAAGGCTGTAATCGCTGCCAAAAGGTGCTTCAAAAAAGTACTGAGTAAAGGGTCTGAATACTTATGTAAATGTTTCAGTATTTCATATTTCAGTTTATTTTTTATAATTCAGCAAAAATGTCTTAAGCATTTTTTGCTTTGCCATTATGGGTTAATTTGTGTAGCTTAATGAGGGGGACTGTATCTGTGTTTGTGGGCTGGCCTATGTTTGTGAGAGACTGAGACCTAAGTGTTCTTAAGTCTGCTGGCGGGCTACTTTGGCATATTTTCTACTAGCTCGGTACCTGAGGATAGAGGGCTATTTTAATTCTGGTCTCTGATGTTCATTTTGTGTGTTGCAGGGGGACAAGGCCAAGCCCCTGTTTGTAGCTGTGAATACCCTGGAAGACACTCAGGCAGTGCGCGCTGTAGCCTTCCACCCCACGGGAGCGCTATACGCCGTGGGCTCCAACTCTAAGACGCTACGCGTGTGTGCCTATCCAAACGCACCACTGGACACCAGGTAATATACACACACACACACACACACACACACAGTGAGGGACAGACACACAGCCTAATCATTCCTGAAATGATTTATCTACTGTTCAACTACTTTGAGCTATTCTGCTGTTAAGAGACTACGATTTAGCTCTCTCTCTCTCTCACTCTCTGACTCTCTGACTCTCTCACTCTCAGTGGGGTATCAGGTATGACCAAGCAGCCGGAGGTTCGTTTTAAGAGGAATAAGCACCATAAGGGTTCTATCTACTGTGTGGCCTGGAGTCACTGTGGACAGCTGCTAGCCACTGGCTCCAACGACAAATATGTCAAAGTCCTGCCCTTTAGCTCAGAGACCTGCAACGCCACAGGTAAACTCAATACAAGGGTTGGGAGGCTATTCCATCTTACATACACTCTATACACAGATTAGGATCAATTCCATTCAATTCATCTCCTGAAGTGACTGACTATTGAGTAAAATCCAATGTACAACTGACAAAGAAACTTGCAGTTGTCTTATTTTCTCTTCAAACTCTTAGTTTGTTTTCGTCTTACTCCCACTCTCTGTTTCTGTCCCTCTCTCAGGTCCAGACCTGGAGTTCAGTATGCACGACGGTACCATCAGAGACCTGGCGTTCATGGAGGGACCAGAAAGTGGAGGCGCCATTCTGATCAGCGCCGGAGCTGGAGACTGTAACATCTACACCACTGACTGTCAGAGAGGACAGGGCTTACACGCTCTCAGTGGACACACAGGTACACACACACTCATTTCCTCCACAGTACTCATTTACACACACTCATGTACTACTTACTTAATCATATCATATTTCCTATATGGAAATTAAAGGCCTCCACGAGAGAGCGACGTGTCTTGCTCCCAGGCAGACTAAATAACTTTTTTGCCCGCTTTGAGGACAATCCAGTGCCACTGACACGGCCTGCAACGAAAACATGCGGTCTCTCCTTCACTGCAGCCGAAGTGAGTAAGACATTTAAACGTGTTAACCCTCGCAAGGCTGCAGGCCCAGACGGCATCCCCAGCCGCGCCCTCAGAGCATGTGCAGACCAGCTGGCCGGTGTGTTTACGGACATATTCAATCAATCCCTATACCAGTCTGCTGTTCCCACATGCTTCAAGAGGGCCACCATTGTTCCTGTTCCCAAGAAAGCTAAGGTAACTGAGCTAAACGACTACCGCCCCGTAGCACTCACATCCGTCATCATGAAGTGCTTTGAGAGACTAGTCAAGGACCATATCACCTCCACCCTACCTGACACCCTAGACCCACTCCAATTTGCTTACCGCCCAAATAGGTCCACAGACGATGCAATCTCAACCACACTGCACACTGCCCTAACCCATCTGGACAAGAGGAATACCTATGTGAGAATGCTGTTCATCGACTACAGCTCGGCATTCAACACCATAGTACCCTCCAAGCTCGTCATCAAGCTCGAGACCCTGGGTCTCGACCCCGCCCTGTGCAACTGGGTTCTGGACTTCCTGACGGGCCGCCCCCAGGTGGTGAGGGTAGGCAACAACATCTCCTCCCCGCTGATCCTCAACACTGGGGCCCCACAAGGGTGCGTTCTGAGCCCTCTCCTGTACTCCCTGTTCACCCACGACTGCGTGGCCATGCACGCCTCCAACTCAATCATCAAGTTTGCGGACGACACAACAGTGGTAGGCTTGATTACCAACAACGACGAGACGGCCTACAGGGAGGAGGTGAGGGCCCTCTGAGTGTGGTGTCAGGAAAATAACCTCACACTCAACGTCAACAAAACTAAGGAGATGATTGTGGACTTCAGGAAACAGCAGAGGGAACACCCCCATCCACATCGATGGAACAGTAGTGGAGAGGGTAGCAAGTTTTAAGTTCCTCGGCATACACATCACAGACAAACTGAATTGGTCCACTCACACAGACAGCATCGTGAGGAAGGCGCAGCAGCGCCTCTTCAACCTCAGGAGGCTGAAGAAATTCGGCTTGTCACCAAAAGCACTCACAAACTTCTACAGATGCACAATCGAGAGCATCCTGGCGGGCTGTATCACCGCCTGGTATGGCAACTGCACCGCCCTCAACCGTAAGGCTCTCCAGAGGGTAGTGAGGTCTGCACAACGCATCACCGGGGGCAAACTACCTGCCCTCCAGGACACCTACACCACCCGATGCTACAGGAAGGCCATAAAGATCATCAAGGACATCAACCACCCGAGCCACTGCCTGTTCACCCCGCTGTCATCCAGAAGGCGAGGTCAGTACAGGTGCATCAAAGCTGGGACCGAGAGACTGAAAAACAGCTTCTATCTCAAGGCCATCAGACTGTTAAACAGCCACCACTAACATTGAGTGGCTACTGCCAACACACTGTCAATGACACTGACTCTACTCCAGCCACTTTAATAATGGGAATTGATGGGAAATGATGTAAATATATCACTAGCCACTTTAAACAATGCTACCTTATATAATGTTACTTACCCTACATTATTCATCTCATATGCATACGTAGATACTGTACTCTATATCATCGACTGCATCCTTATGTAATACATGTATCACTAACCACTTTAACTATGCCACTTGGTTTACATACTCATCTCATATGTATATACTGTACTCGATATCAGCTACTGTATCTTGCCTATGCTGCTCTGTACCATCACTCATTCATATATCCTTATGTACATATTCTTTATCCCCTTACACTGTGTATAAGACAGTAGTTTTTTTTGAATTGTTAGTTAGATTACTTGTTCGTTATTACTGCATTGTCGGAACTAGAAGCACAAGCATTTCGCTACACTCGCATTAACATCTGCTAACCATGTGTATGTGACAAATAAAATTTGATTTGATTTGAGACTGATGATCTGTGTCTTCATCCTCAGGTCATATCCTGTCTCTGTATACGTGGGGAGGGTGGATGATAGCGTCAGGCTCTCAGGACAAGACTGTGAGGTTCTGGGACCTGAGAGTACCGAGCTGCGTTAGAGTGGTGGGCACTGCCTTTCATGGATCAGGTGAGTACTGCTACCTCACACACACACACGTTTCTTTGACTCGCTTACATGTGTCTCTCTCGTCCTCTCAGGCAGTCCTGTTGCCTCGGTAGCGGTGGACCCTAGTGGTCGTCTCCTAGCGACGGGCCAGGAGGACAGCGGCTGTATGCTTTATGACATCAGAGGGGGACGCATGGTGCAGACATACCGGCCCCACTCCAGTGATGTGCGCTCCGTTAGGTTCTCCCCCGGGGCACACTACCTGCTCACTGGTTCCTACGACACCAAGGTCATGATCAGCAACCTGCAAGGTAAGGAAGACCTCTAGTGGCTACGTCTGAAATGGATTCTATTTTCTATGCACAGTTCGAAACACACTTTTTCCTCATTCTGGTACGTCACTGCCTTATTCTAAAATGGATTAAATCGGGGGAGGGGGGGGTTCTATCACCAAGCTACACAATGACAAAGCAACAAAAAAAAACAGAAATATCTCATTTACATAAGTATTCAGACCATTTACTCAGTACTTTGTTGAAGCACCTTTGGCAGCTATTACAGCCTTGAGTCTTCTTTGGTATGACACTACAAGCTTGACATAACTCTTCTCAAGCTCTGTCAGGTTGGATGGGGAGTGTTGCTGCACAGCTGGTTTCAGGTCTCTCCAGAGATGTTCGATCGGGTTCAAGTCCAGGCTCTGGCTGGGCCACTCAAGAACATTCAAAGATTTGACCCAAGGCCACTCCTGCGTTGTCTTGGCTGTGTGCTTAGTGTCGTTGTCCTGTTGGAAGGTGAACCTTCGCCCCAGTCGTAGGCCCTGAGAGCTCTGGAGCAGGTCTTCATCAAGGATCTCTCTGTATTTTGCTCTGTTCATCTTTCCCTCGATCCTGACTAGTCTCCCAGTCCCTGTCACTGAAAAACATCCCCACAGCATGATGCTGCCACCACCATGCTCCACCAAGGATGGTACCAGGTTTCTTTCAGATGTGATGCTTGGTATTCAGGCCAAAGAGTTCAATCTTGGTTTCATCAGACCATGAGAATCTTGTTTCTCATGGTCTGAGAGTCCTTTAGATGCCTTTTGGCAAACTCCAAGCGGGCTGTCATGTGCCTTTTACCGAGGAGTGGCTTCCGTCTTGCCACTCTACCATAAAGGCCTGATTGGTGGAGAGCTGCAGAGGTGGTTGTCCTTCTGGAAGGTTCTACCATCTCCACAGAGGAACTCTACAGTCGTGGCTAAAGGTTTTGAGAATGACACAAATATTAATTTTCACAACATCTGCTGCCTCAGTTTGTATATACTGAAGAGTGATCAGGTGAATTGCAATTAATTGCAAAGTCCCTCTTTGCCATGCAAATGAACTAAATCACACAACAACAAAAACAAATTCCACTGCATTTCAGCCCTGCCACATCAGGACCAGCTGACATGTCAGTGATTCTCTCGTTAACACAGGTCTGAGTGTTGACGAGGACAAGGCTGGAGATCACTCTGTCATGCTGATTGAGTTTGAATAACAGACTGGAAGCTTCAAAAGGAGGGTGGTGCTTGCAATCATTGTTCTTCCTCTGTCAATCATGGTTACCTGCAAGGAAACATGTGCCGTCATCATTGCTTTGCACAAAAAGGGCTTCACAGGCAAGGATATTGCTGCCAGTAAGATTGCACCTAAATCAACCATTTATCGGATCATCAAGAACTTCCAGGAGAGCGGTTCAATTGTTGTGAAGAAGGCTTCAGGGCGCCCAAGAAAGTCCAGCAAGCGACAGGACCGTCTCCTAAAGTTGATTCAGCTGCGGGATCGGGGCACCACCAGTACAGAGCTTGTTCAGGAATGGCAGCAGGCAGGTGTGAGTGCATCTGCACACACAGTGAGGTGAAGACTTTTGGAGGATGGCCTGGTGTCAAGAAGTGCAGCAAAGAAGCCACTTTTCTCCAGGAAAAACATCAGGGTCAGACTGATATTCTGCAAAAGATACAGGGATTGGACTGCTGAGAACTGGGGTAAAGTCATTTTCTCTGATGAATCCCCATTCTGATTGTTTTGGGCATCTGGAAAAAAGCTTGTCCGGAGAAGACAAGGTGAGCGCTACCATCAGTCCTGTGTCCTGCCAACAGTAAAGCATCCTGAGACCATTCATGTGTGGGGTTGCTTCTCAGCCAAGGGAGTGGGCTCACTCACAATTTTGCCTAAGAACACAGCCATGAATAAAGAATGGTGCCAACACATCCTCTGATAGCAACTTCTCCCAACCATCCAGGAACAGTTTGGTGATGAACAATGCCTTTTCCAGCATGATGGAGCACCTTGCCATAAGGCAAAAGTGATAACTAAGTGGCTCGGGGAACAAAACATTGATATTTTGGGTCCATGGCCAGGAAACTCCCCAGACCTTAATCCCATTGAGAGCTTGTGGTCAATCCTCAAGAGGCAGGTGGACAAACAAAAACCCACAAATTCTGACAAACTCCAAGCATTGATTATGCAAGAATGGGCTGCCATCAGTCAGGATGTGGCCCAGAAGTTAATTGACAGCATCCCAGGGTGGATTGCAGAGGTCTTGAAAAAGGGTCAACACTGCAAATATTGACTCTTTGCATCAACTTCATGTAATTGTCAATAAAAGCCTTTGACACTTATGAAATGCTTGTAATTGTACTTCAGTATTCCATAGTAACATCTGACAAAAATATCTAAAGACACTGAAGCCACAAACATTGTGGAAATTAATATTTGTGTCATTCTCAAAACTTTTGGCCACAACTGTAGAGCTCTGTCAGTGACCATCGGGTTCTTGGTCACCTCCCGGACCAAGGCCCTTCTCACCCCCGATTGCTCAGTGTGGCTGGCCGGCCAGCTCTAGGAATAGACTTGGTGGTTCCAAACTTTTTCCATTTAGGAATGATGGTCACTGTGTTCTTGGGGACCATCAATGTACCTTTCCCCAGATCTGTGCCTCGACACAATCCTGTCTTGGAGCTCTACGGACAAAACTCTTCGACCTCATGACTTGGTTTTTGCTCTGACATGCACTGTCAACTGTTGGACCTTATATAGACAGTTGTGTGCCTTTCCAAATCATGTCCAATCAATTGAATTTACCACCGGTGGACTCTAATCAAGTTGTGTAAACATCATGGATGATCAATGGAAACAGAATTTCTAGTTTCATAACAAATGGTCTTACGCCACTGCTTTTTGATCTATGCATAGTCAATTTAACTCTACATGTACATATTACCTCGACACTGGTGCCCCCGCACATTGACTCTAACGGTACCCCCTGTATATAGTCTCGCTATTGTTATTTTACTGCTGCTCTTTAACTACTTGTTACTTTTAGTTTTTAAACTACATCGTTGGTTAGGGGCTCGTCAGTAAGCATTTCACTGTAAGGTCGACTACACCTGTTGTATTTGGCGCATATGGCTAATAACATTTGATTTGAATACTTATGTAAATAAGGTATTTTTTTATAAATTTCTAAAAACCTGTTTTCGCTTTGTCATTATAGGGTATTGTGTGTAGATTTGATGAAAACCTTTTTTTAATCCATTTTGAATTTAGGCTGTAACACCACAAAATGTGGAGTAAGTCAAGGGGTATGAATACTTTCTGAAGGCACTGTAGTGCACTACTTTCAACCAGGGCCCATAGATCTCTGGTCAAAAGCAATGCACTGTGTAGGGACTAGGATGGCATTTCAGACAGTCGCTAAATAGTCTGGTGATGGTTGTTGTTCAACTGTTGTGTGTTGGCAGTCTGTCAGTGTTTTGTGTGTTTTGTTGGTCTAATAATAAAACAAAAAAAACCTAGACGTATTTATTTGGTTTAGCTGCTTTCATTGACTTATGAGGAATCACTATCCAGGATGGAAAGCTAGTCAGTGTCCAAAATGCCTGAGTCCCATCCCTGCTCACAAGTCCAAGCACATGTATTTAGGCTCGTTGTACACCCAATGTGTTTTTGTCTCTGCAGGTGACTTGACGAAGCCGTTGCCCCTGACTCTGGTAGGGGAGCACGGTGACAAGGTGATTCAGTGCAGGTGGCACACACACGACCTGTCCTTCCTCTCCTCCTCCGCTGACCGTACCGTCACACTCTGGACACACAACCCCTAACACACACACACAACCTGTCCCTCCTCTGCTGACCGTACCGTCACATACACACTCAACCCAACCCCTAGTACACACACAGTGAACATGAATAACCTATAATACACAACCTGGATGCACCCTACACTCCCTCACCAGTTGCAATCAACAGGACAGTTTATCCCTCTGGAGTGAAGTCTGAGTATCAAGGTTTGATCTCATGCTCAGCTCCCCTCACATCACTGCTTCTGGGAACAACTGTCACTCTGGCAACTGCATCCTGTACTTAGTGGTTCAACAGGTGTGTCTGGGGGGGTGGGGTACAATGAGGGAAGTGTACCAACTGGAGATGTTTTGCTGGAGATGTTTTGCTACAGTGCATTGTTTCATATGGTGCCTTGATTTATCCAGGTTCCACAAGAGCTTTATCAATACAGAAACCCACGTGGGTCCTCTCCATTTCGGGGTCAAAGTTATGTGACATCATTCCAGAAACAAAATATACATTCCTCATTTGCACAGTCAGTGTGTTTGTTACAACTTGTTACCATGCTGCTATTATTTGAGAAGAAACCAATGTTGTGATCTAAACTGCTGACTGTGTGGTTCATTACATCAGGTGATCAGTGTGGGATATCAACTATCGAGTTGAATCTGTTGCTTCGATCAATTAGCTGTTGTCAATACTACTAGTATACCCCTAATGTGGAACTTTCCGATGTCTAACGCTACTGTGCAAGTTTGCCTATCGAGTCGCTGGCTTTGTAAAAAAAAATATACTTTTTTGGGGGGGTGGAGGGGGGGACTTGTACGTTGTCATGTTTAGTGCAAAATGCTGTCTTCGGGCAGATATGGTGTTTCTTGCATTGGCTTGCTTTCAAATGGAAAAATACAATACTGGTTTTATATCAACATGGAAGGGAATTACAGATTTACTTTTTGGCTTGGCCAGATGCAGCAGCGTACAGTTAAGTTGTAAGCAACAATCATTTGTATAGCTTTACTTAGTTCTGCAATGTTACTGGTTGTTACCTAGATGGCAGTCTTTGACCATATAAAAGGGATTCTTATGCACAATGAAATCTTAGAAAAAGCTCTACATCACATTTATGAACCTGTATTGATGGCCATGTTTAGTTTCTGTATCTTATGTTTGCACCAGACACTTATCAAGATGCAGGCTTGAGTTTTAGGTTTTGTTCATCAATTTTAAAATAAGGCCAAACTAATAGATGTATTTATTTATAATTTGTTATATTGTATGTCTAGTCATGATTTTCTGTTGATATGAAATAAGATGGTGGTTCTTGTATTTAGCTTTTATAAAAACTTGTTTTAAGTGACAGAGAAATGAAAGTGTGATCGCTGCGGTGGTATGTAAATAAAAGCCTCTGACCCTTGACTGAACTAGTGTGATCTGATAGGATATACTATGCATTGGCATAGGACTGTAGTTAGTACACACTAAAAGGTCTGAAGTTTGAGATGTATCATTCAAGAACTTTAGGAATAAGATGTAAGCATACTTCCAGGGCCGACAGATGGCCGCCGCGCGTTCCTAGGAATTGTTTTGTCAGAAGCACTTCACTACACTCGCATTAACATCTGCTAACCATGTGTGTGACAAATAAAATGTTATTCATGGTTCAATTACACACCTAGTTTGGTAGTTGCCTTGTGGAAAGCTGTGCTTCGACACCTCTCCAGCTAACTCAACTTTGGGTTTGGTGAACCATTAAGACAAAACAATTTCTATACTAAATAAATGTAGCTTTATTCCTCTGATGTCATAGAAAATATAGGAAGTACAGAAGAGCATCAGGGACTGTACACATCCACAGGTAAATTCATTATTTTATCAATGATTATTAAGCCTGAGAGCATTTTCTTTTTTTAAATCCTTACCTAAATGAGGTATCCCATCCCCCCCATTCATAACTTCTAACAGACAATACATTTATCAGACACAATTAGGGTTAAGTGTCTTGTTCAAGAGCAGGATTCGAACCAGCGACCTTTAGGTTACTGGCCCAACATTCTAACCGCTAGGCTACCTGCTGGAAAGAGTGCTGTAACAGTCCAGTCTACGTCAGAAAAATCTGGTGCAAAATCAAATCAACCACAAGGGTAGGTGTAATGGCAGTATGCAAGAGCGTAGACGTAAAATTCTATGGAGTACATAATTGTTAAACATAAGATGAGTAGGTTCAGGGCATCATGTTTATCTGTGCAATTTCACAACATGTCCGGTACAGTTCCAGATTGTAGAGTGCAAGGTCGAGTATTCCCCATAAGGAAAGATGGTTCCATATTCTAGAACCCTTCAGTGGGTTTCTTTTAGAGTTCCTGACTGTTCCCTATAGGCACCTACATTAAAGCTAGCAGTGCTTTCAACTGGGAAACATGAGACTTCTGAATCCCACCATGGGCAGGATTATCAAGCAACACAGTCTCTGCTACGGAGAGAAAAGACCATAGACTAACTTTTCAATGTAAAATAGCCCCATTCACTGTTGAGTACAGCATCAATGTCATGGACAAATACAAAACACCCTTCCTCTTCCACACTGTTCACCTCCAGAGAGGCCCACTCTCCTGGGTTTTCACCCCGCCATCGGGGGCCCTCTTTTTGGGCAAGGCTCAGTTGGAGCATGGCCGTGCTGCAGAGGGCAGGGTGACCCGCTGCTCGTCCATGCGTTTGGCCTGGGACCTCATGATGAGGCTGAAGAAGTCCTCGTCTGGGACAGTGGGGCCACGTGCCGGGGGAGGGGCGCAGCGCTGGTCATCCAGACGGGAACCCTGAGGGAGGGACAGGAGAAAGTGGAACTTACCTATATGAAAAGGATCCCTTTCAATGTAAAACACAGATGTAACTTTTACGACAATGTGCCCTGACCTACGAAACACCACCCTAATGAAAAGTGGACTCTATTTAATACACACCTGGCACTTGACGAGCATGTTGAAGAAGTCATCGTCAGGCTCAGAGTTATCTGCATCGGCCATCAGGTGGCTGAGGACAGCCTGGCTTCTGTTCTGGTGGACCCGAAGGACGGGCAAACTACCCCCAGCAACTCCACCGTCCTCTAACCGACAACCAGACCCAGAACCCAGGCCTGTTACAGCCGCTGACTCTGACACAGCTGGAGGAGAGGGAGGGAGGGATCAAAGGCACATTTTGCCATGGATTTTGTTGGAAGCGGATATAAACACTCATACAAGGTTATATAACAGTGTGTGTTTACTCTTACATTTCCTCATGGCTCTGGCTGGAGAGTCAGAGGAGCTCTTGTCCTGTATGGAACAGCGCTGGTCGTCCATCCTGTTGCTCTGGAAACGACTCAGCAGGTCAAAGAAGCCCTCGTCCCCGAGCATGTCTGGACTGGCCCTCTGAGTGAGAATTAAATACTTTATTTTGATAATGAAACATGGGTGTAAGCATAATAGCCACACTTTAATAAGCTATAATTAGTAGTAGATGTGTTATTGGTAGTAGAGTACTAGTAGCATGGTAGAGTAGTGATAGTAGTGTAGTATTGGTGGTAGTAGTAGTAGTAGTGGATCAGTATAGTAGTAGTCAGAATATTGTAGTAGAAGTAGTCAGCAGAGTATCAGTAGTAGAGTAGAAGTAGTCAGTAGGGTATAGTAGTAGAAGAGTATCAGTAGTATAGTAGAAGTAGTCAGTAGAGTATCAGTAGTCAAATCAAATTTTATTTGTCACATACACATGGTTAGCAGATGTTAATGCGAGTGTAGCGAAATGCTTGTGCTTCTAGTTCCGACAATGCAGTAATAACCAACAAGTAATCTAGCTAGCAATTCCAAAACTACTACCTTATAGACACAAGTGTAAGGGGATAAAGAATATGTACATAAAGATATATGAATGAGTGATGGTACAGAGCGGCATAGGCAAGATACAGTAGATGGTATTGAGTGCAGTATATACATATGAGATGAGTATGTAAACAAAGTGGCATAGTTCAAAGTGGCTAGTGATACATGTATTACATAAAGATGCAGTAGATGATATAGAGTACAGTATATACATATGAGATGAATAATGTAGGGTATGTAAACATTATATTAGGTAGCATTGTTTAAAGTGGCTAGTGATATATTTTACATCATTTCCCATCAATTCCCATTATTAAAGTGGCTGGAGTAGAGTCAGTGTGTTGGCAGCAGCCACTCAATGTTAGTGGTGGCTGTTTAACAGTCTGATGGCCTTGAGATAGAAGCTGTTTTTCAGTCTCTCGGTCCCAGCTTTGATGCACCTGTACTGACCTCGCCTTCTGGATGATAGCGGGGTGAACAGGCAGTGGCTCGGGTGGTTGTTGTCCTTGATGATCTTTATGGCCTTCCTGTGACATCGTGGGGTGTAGGTGTCCTGGAGGGCAGGTAGTTTGCCCCGGTGATGCGTTGTGCAGACCTCACTACCCTCTGGAGAGCCTTACGGTTGTGGGCGGAGCAGTTGCCGTACCAGGCGGTGATACAGCCCGACAGGATGCTCTCGATTGTGCATCTGTAGAAGTTTGTGAGTGCTTTTGGTGACAAGCCGAATTTCTTCAGCCTCCTGAGGTTGAAGAGGCGCTGCTGCGCCTTCTTCACGATGCTGTCTGTGTGGGTGGACCAATTCAGTTTGTCTGTGATGTGTACGCCGAGGAACTTAAAAAAAAACTTACTACCCTCTCCACTACTGTTCCATCAATGTGGATAGGGGGGTGTTCCCTCTGCTGTTTCCTGAAGTCCACAATCATCTCCTTAGTTTTGTTGAGTGTGAGGTTATTTTCCTGACACCACACTCCGAGGGCCCTCACCTCCTCCCTGTAGGCCGTCTCGTCGTTGTTGGTAATCAAGCCTACCACTGTTGTGTCGTCCGCAAACTTGATGATTGAGTTGGAGGCGTGCGTGGCCACGCAGTCACGGGTGAACAGGGAGTACAGGAGAGGGCTCAGAACGCACCCTTGTGGGGCCCCAGTTTTGAGGATCAGCGGGGTGGAAATGTTGCCTACCCTCACCACCTGGGGGCGGCCTGTCAGGAAGTCCAGTACCCAGTTGCACAGGGCGGGGTCGAGACCCAGGGTCTCGAGCTTGATGACGAGCTTGGAGGGCACTATGGTGTTAAATGCCGAGCTGTAGTCAATGAACAGCATTCTCACATAGGTATTCCTCTTGTCCAGATGGGTTAGGGCAGTGTGGTTGAGATTGCATCGTCTGTGGACCTATTTGGGAGGTAAGCAAATTGGAGTGGGTCTAGGGTGTCAGGTAGGGTGGAGGTGATATGGTCCTTGACTAGTCTCTCAAAGCACTTCATGATGACGGAAGTGAGTGCTACGGGGCGGTAGTCGTTTAGCTCAGTTACGTTAGCTTTCTTGGGAACAGGAGCAATGGTGGCCCTCTTGAAGCATGTGGGAACAACAGACTGGGATAGGGATTGATTGAATATGTCCGTAAACACACCAGCCAGCTGGTCTGCGCATGCTCTGAGGGCGCGGCTGGGGATGCCGTCTGGGCCTGCAGCCTTGCGAGGGTTGACACGTTTAAATGTTTTCCTCATGTCGGCTGCAGTGAAGGAGAGTCCGCATGTTTTAGTTGCGGGCCGTGTCAGTGGCACTGTATTGTCCTCAAAGCGGGCAAAAAAAGTTACTTAGTCTGCCTGGGAGCAAGACATCCTGGTCCGTGACTGGGCTGGTTTTCTTTTTGTAATCCGTGATTGACTGTAGACCCTGCCACATACCTCTAGTGTCTGAGCCGTTGAATTGAGATTCTACTTTATCTCTATACTGACGCTTAGCTTGTTTGATTGCCTTGCGGAGGGAATAGTTACACTGTTCGTATTCGGTCATGTTTCCGGTCACCTTGCCCTGATTAAAAGCAGTGGTTCGGGCTTTCAGTTTCACGCGAATGCTGCCATCAATCCACGGTTTCTGGTTTGGGAATGTTTTAATCGTTGCTATGGGAACGACATCTTCAACGCACGTTCTAATGAACCCGCTCACCGAATCAGCGTATTCGTCAATGTTGTTGTCTGACGCAATACGGAACATATCCCAGTCCACGTGATGGAAGCAGTCTTGGAGTGTGGAATCAGATTGGTCGGACCAGCGTTGAACAGACCTCAGCACGGGAGCTTCTCGTTTTAGTTTCTGTCTGTAGGCAGGGATCAACAAAATGGAGTCGTGGTCAGCTTTTCCGAAAGGAGGGCGGGGCAGGGCCTTATATGCGTCGCGGAAGTTAGAATAGCAGTGATCCAAGGTTTTTCCAGCCCTGGTTGCGCAACCGATATGCTGATAAAATTTAGGGAGTAGTGCATAATATCAGAAGAGTATCAGTAGTAGAGTAGTAGTAGTAAGTAGAGTATCAGTAGTAGAAGTAGTCAGTAGAGTATAGTAGAAGAGCAGAAGTAGTCAGAGAATCAGTAGTAGAGTAGAAGTAGGCAGAGTATAGTAGTAGAAGAGTATGAGTAGTAGAAGTAGTCAGTAGAGTATCAGTAGTAGAGCATAATAGCAGTAGAGTATCAGGAGTATCAGTATAGCAGTAGCAGAAGTGTATCAGTAGAAGAGCATAGTAGCAGAAGTAGTCAGAGTATAGTAGAAGAGTATCAGTAGTAGAAGAGTATAGTAGTAGAGTATCAGTAGTAGAGCAGAGTATCAGTAGTAGAAGAGTATCAGCAATAGAGCATAGTAGAAGAGTATCAGTAGTCAGTAGAGTAGAAGTAGTCAGTAGAGTATCAGCAGTAGAAGTAGTCAGTATCAGTAGTAGAGCATAGTAGCAGATTATCAGTAGTAGAGTAAAAGTAGTAAGTAGAGTATCAGAAGAAAATCAGTAGTAGAGTATAGCAGTAGAAGAGTATCGTAGTATAGTATCAGTAGAGCATAGTAGTAGAAGAGTAGTAGTCAGTAGAGTATAGTAGTAGAAGAGTATCAGTAGAGTATAGTAGTATAGTATCAGTAGAGCATAGTAGTAGAAGTAGTCAGTATAGTAGAAGAGTATCAGTAGTAGAGTAGAAGTAGTCAGTAGAGTATAGTAGTAGAAGAGCATCAGTAGTAGAGTAGAAGATAGTAGTAATATAGTAGTATCAATAGTAGAAGAATATCAGTAGTATAGTAGTAGAAGAATATCAGTAGAGTATAGTAGTATAGTATCAGTAGAGCATAGTAGTAGAAGTAGTCAGTATAGTAGAAGAGTATCAGTAGTAGAGTAGAAGATAGTAGTAATATAGTAGTATCAATAGTAGAAGAATATCAGTAGTATAGTAGTAGAAGAATATCAGTAGAGTATAGTAGTATAGTATCAGTAGAGCATAGTAGTAGAAGTAGTCAGTATAGTAGAAGAGTATCAGTAGTAGTGTATCAGTAGTCAGTAGAGTATAGTAGTAGAAGAGTATCAGTAGTATAGTAGTAGAAGAGAATCAGTAGTAGAGTAGTATTAGAAGAGTACGAGTAGTTGAGTATAGTAGTAGAAGTAGTCAGTAGAGTATCAGTAGTAGAAGAGTATCAGTAGTAGAGTGAAAGTAGTCAGTAGAGTATCAGTAGTAGAGTATAGCAGTAGAAGTAGTCAGTAGAGTATAGTAGTGGAAGAGTATCAGTAGTAGAATTAGTCAGAGTATCAGTAGAAGTAGTCAGTAGAGTATCAGTAGCAGAGGAGTAGTAGTAGAAGAGCATCATTAGTATAGTAGTAGAAGTAGAGTATCAGTAGTAGAAGAATATCAGTAGTAGAGTATAGTAGTAGAAGTAGTCAGAGTATCAGTATAAGTAGTCAGTAGAGTATCAGTAGTAGAAGAATATCAGTAGAAGTCAGTATCAGTAGTAGATGAGTATCAGTAGAAGTAGTCAGTAGAGTATAGTAGTCGAAGAGCATCGTAGTAGAGCATAGTAGCAGAAGAGTATGAGTAGTAGAGTATAGTGGAAGTAGTCAGAGTATCAGTAGAAGTAGTCAGTAGAGTATCAGTAGTAGAGTATAGTAGTAGAAGAATTTCAGTAGATTTCAGTCAGTATCAGTAGTAGATGAGTATATTTGTAGAAGAGTATCAGTAGAAGTAGTCAGTAGAGTATAGTAGTCGAAGAGCATCGTAGTAGAGCATAGTAGCAGAAGAGTATCAGTAGTAGAGTATAGTAGAAGTAGTCAGAGCATCAGTAGAAGTAGTCAGTAGAGTATCAGTAGTAGTAGTTTCAGAACTAGGAGAATGGTTAACGGCTAAGAGTTGCTTTAGGACTAGATACATCATGTTTTTCCTCTAACCTTCTGTGGTCCCTGTGCGGGGGTTTGTGAGGTGTTACTGGTGTCCTGCAGGACTTTACTGGAGCCCCCATCCTTGTGCTTCTTGCCCCGCAGACGGCTGACAAAGAACAGCTTAGAGGAGCTCTTAGCCAGGGTGGGTTTAGACTGCTTGGTCAGGATGTCACTGTTCCACTTCTGAGCCTAGAGAGAGGGGAGACAAACTTTGAGTACACGTCACAAACACCTCAAATAGAGAATTGACTTTATACATACAAAACATTTGAAAGATGCAATGTGTAATTTCACTCATTTCAGGCCAATAGTGCACCTTGAATTGGCACTAAGCCTAGGGAATAGAAAGTTACAGATTGCACCTTTAAACCCAGTAACCTACGTTGATCTTGTCTGGGGTGAGTTTCATGAGCTCCAGGTTTTCCATGCTGTGCCGTCTGCCATTCCTGGGCCTGGCCCCGTGCAGGTTGTAGTCGATGTCCTTGATGGGGTTCTCAGACAGGGTGGAGTCGTTGGTTCTATAGCTCAGCCCCAGGACCATCTGCAAGTCTGACACGTTCATACGGGCTGTGAGTTCTCCACTCCGGTCCCCAGTCTGAAACACACAGCAAATTAGGATCGACCTTGCTGTAATCAGATCCTTTTTTATATGGACAGGGTTTCTACGACCATGAGTTTTAGCTGACCACAAATGTAGGATTCAGTATAAAATTGTGGTCCTACTCACAAGGTGGGTTTCATGATTAGGGCTGTGGCGGTCACACAATTTCATCAGCCGGTGATTGTCAAGCAAATAACTGTCAGTTTTCATGGTAACTGACCGTAATTAACAAACACATTTAGCATCTCCTTGCTTCCTACAAGCCACGGATGCAGACCTTTGGAACATCTACATTCAAAAATAAAATAATAATATAGACTTCTCAATCCATCCATTATTTATTTTAGACCGGGCTAAAGAAACATGAAATTAAGAAAATGTAGTCTATTTCAGAAGAGCAGAACAGCATACTCTTGTTGCCCTTCTGTTAGGCACTGATCTGGCTATGCCATATGGCTGTGGGCTACACTAGTTCATTTAACAGACAAGATTTGCTTATGATTCCATGCCATTATTTTATAGTATGAAGAATACAATTGAACAAAGCTGAATATAATAGAAAGGTAGAAAGAGAAGGGCTGCTAAGGTACACAATAGTAGATGTTGGTAGATAGGTGCTCTTTGGTAAAAAGGGTAAATTGGTCATCAAAAAGAAAGGAGGACCCAGGAACTCTTCATATAATTAATTACAATGCCTTTATTGGTATGGCATGTTAGATGGAAACAAAGCTTAAATACTCTGCCACGTTTCAGCTGCATGGCCTTCGTATTATCATTTCTTTGTACTCCCTGACAATGTCCTCTCTTGAACAGCTTTTTCCAATCAGCCCTGATTTGAAGAGGGAGTGATTACTAAATGAATTGGACAACACAGAGTAGGCAATACTAAACATATCTACAGTATTTCACTTTTTAATGTGTAATCAAAAAAGTCAACTCAAAGCATCAGAACACCTAAAAAGGTAGTTCTAACCTTAAATATGACTGGGCAAAGTACCAGGAAGAGGAAAGCCATCTATTCCATAGTACACTAGAACACAGCAAACACGGACAACAACAGTCCAAAACATAGCTCAGGGCAATAGAGCAAAAATGTCCACTAGGTGTTTTAGGGTACGATGGAATAGATGGCTCTCATATTCAAGGTTGAACTACCTTTCTAGGGGTTCTGATGCTTCTAGCTTGGAGTTGCATTTTTGATAACATATCTACAGTATTTCACTTTTTAATGTGTATAGTATTGCATACTAGGTGTTGTCCAATGAATGCTGTAACCACTCCCTCTTCAAATCAGGGATGATTGGAAAAAGCTGCTTAAGAGGACATTGTATTATCATTTCTTTGTACTCTCTGACGAAGGCCATGCAGCGATAATTACAGTGCCTTGCGAAAGTATTCGGCCCCCTTGAACTTTGCGACCTTTTGCCACATTTCAGGCTTCAAACAAAGATATAAAACTGTATTTTTTTGTGAAGAATCAACAACAAGTGGGACATAATCATGAAGTGGAACGACATTTATTGGATATTTCAAACTTTTTTAACAAATCAAAAACTGAAAAATTGGGCGTGAAAAATTATTCAGCCCCTTTACTTTCAGTGCAGCAAACTCTCTCCAGAAGTTCAGTGAGGATCTCTGAATGATCCAATGTTGACCTAAATGACTAATGATAAATACAATCCACCTGTGTGTAATCAAGTCTCCGTATAAATGCACCTGCACTGTGATAGTCTCAGAGGTCCGTTAAAAGCGCAGAGAGCATCATGAAGAACAAGGAACACACCAGGCAGGTCCGAGATACTGTTGTGAAGAAGTTTAAAGCCGGATTTGGATACAAAAAGATTTCCCAAGCTTTAAACATCCCAAGGAGCACTGTGCAAGCGAAAATATTGAAATGGAAGGAGTATAAGACCACTGCAAATCTACCAAGACCTGGCCGTCCCTCTAAACTTTCAGCTCATACAAGGAGAAGACTGATCAGAGATGCAGCCAAGAGGCCCATGATCACTCTGGATGAACTGCAGAGATCTACAGCTGAGGTGGGAGACTCTGTCCATAGGACAACAATCAGTCGTATATTGCACAAATCTGGCCTTTATGAAAGAGTGGCAAGAAGAAAGCCATTTCTTAAAGATTTCCATAAAAAGTGTCATTTAAAGTTTGCCACAAGCCACCTGGGAGACACACCAAACATGTGGAAGAAGGTGCTCTGGTCAGATGAAACCAAAATTGAACTTTTTGGCAACAATGCAAAACGTTATGTTTGGCGTAAAAGCAACACAGCTCATCACCCTGAACACACCATCCCCACTGTCAAACATGATGGTGGCAGCATCATGTTTTGGGCCTGCTTTTCTTCAGCAGGGACAGGGAAGATGGTTAAAATTGATGGGAAGATGGATGGAGCCAAATACAGGACCATTCTGGAAGAAAACCTGATGGAGTCTGCAAAAGACCTGAGACTGGGACGGAGATTTGTCTTCCAACAAGACAATGATCCAAAACATAAAGCAAAATCTACAATGGAATGGTTCAAAAATAAACATATCCAGGTGTTAGAATGGCCAAGTCAAAGTCCAGACCTGAATCCAATCGAGAATCTGTGGAAAGAACTGAAAACTGCTGTTCACAAATGCTCTCCATCCAACCTCACTGAGCTCGAGCTGTTTTGCAAGGAGGAATGGGAAAAAATTTCAGTCTCTCGATGTGCAAAACTGATAGAGACATACCCCAAGCTACATACAGCTGTAATCGCAGCAAAAGGTGGCGCTACAAAGTATTAACTTAAGGGGGCTGAATAATTTTGCACGCCCAGTTTTTGATTTGTTAAAAAAGTTTGAAATATCCAATAAATGTCATTCCACTTCATGATTGTGTCCCACTTGTTGTTGATTCTTCACAAAAAAATACAGTTTTATATCTTTATGTTTGAAGCCTGAAATGTGGCAAAAGGTCGCAAAGTTTAAGGGGGCCGAATACTTTCGCAAGGCACTTCATATAAGAGTGGCTGCGTCCTCTTTTTTTAAATAAAGTATTTTCTCCAAATGATTTGAGGAAGTGCGCACATGCAGCTAATCTGTGTTGAGCGGTTAACAAAGAAATTGGTACTCACATATACTTAATTTAGAGTTGTAAATGTAGTTCTACAAAATTTGGGGTATACGTTTAGATTTTTAATACATTCTAAGCCTGCATGATGAGACTAGTGATGACTTGAGCTCTGCTTAGTTTTTTTGTGCAGGCTGTACACACTTCAGTCTCTCATTCACAATTTGACAAGCACTTGATAATGCCTTGAATTTCACGGTGGCATCCCCTTTGTGGCTGTAATGCACCCTAAACAATGCCATGCCTTTTGCGGCCAGTGGCCCAGAGTGCTGCATTGTGCCCTTCTCCCTGACACAGAACCCGAACCCAAACCGGCTGCGCGTGTGCGCCATCGTGCATAAATTCATTTTGTCCCTCCACACCAAACGCGATCACGACACGCAGGTTAAAATATCAAAACAAACTCTGAACCAATTATATTAATTTGGCGACAGGTCAAAAAGCATTAAACATTTTGGCAATTTAGCTAGTTAGCTTGCACTTGCTAGCTAATTTGTCCCATTTAGCTAGCTTGCTGTTGCTAGCTAATTTGTCCTGGGATATAAACATTGAGTTGTTATTTTACCTGAAATGCACAAGGTCCTCTACTCTGCCAATTAATTCACACATAAAACGGTCAACTGAATCGTTTCTAGTCATCTCTCTTCCTTCCAAGCTTTTTCTTCTCTTGACTTTATATTGCGATTGGCAACTTTCATAAATTATGTGCATTACTGACACTGACATCGTCACCCACGTGGGTATAACCAATGAGGAGAAGACACGTGGGTACCCACTTCTAATAAACCATTGAGGAGATGGGAGAGGCAGGACTTGCAGTGCGATCTGCGTCAGAAATAGAACTGATTTCAATTTTAGCCCTTGGCAACACAGACGCTCGTTGGCGTAATAATTGAAAAACTGAATTTATTTTGCAACACTCATGCACGTGACATGAGCGGTGCGGTCAGCCTGTGAGTGCTGCACGTTATGAAGGACCTCTCACTCACATGGCTCTTCATCACGTGTTCGGGTATTTCTTACAGGCTACAAGTGAAGGCCGACACATCAGGGGCGCAACTGTGCACGTCATCCAATTCTGAGGTGCATATTAAAAGATAGTCGAGGAACTGTTCACATTTACTTTAAAAATCAGCCAACAAGATATGTATGCCTAACGAACAGCAAAAGCACTATGTCAATCTACTATCCCCCTTTTTAATCCAAGATGGCGTAGCAGTCAGACGTCTTTGTCCTGTATTTGTCCTGTCTTTTTATTCGCATATCTTTTAAAAATATTTTCCTAAACCTCTAAATACTCTCCTGCAACCAGCCTCACACAATGCGGCGTGGATCTATATTTTCTAAAGTATTTCTGTTTAATTTGGATCAGGAATCCCTCAACTGAAGCTAGCCAGCTAACTACCTACCAGCTATCAGTCAAGAAACCATTCCTAGCGGTCATCAGCTAACCTTTAGCTCGGCAAGCTCTCGCCAGTTTCAAACAACGTGACTCAAACCAGAGCATAACGGACCAATTTTTTCCCCCTCGCCATATCCCCAGATTCCTACCACAAACTCTGAACATTTATCTGGATTTTTGCAACTAGGTAACCGCAATCCCGGGTGAGTGGCCAGTGTCTCCATCCTGGAGCAAGCACCAATTAGCCTGAAGCTAGCCTGGCTAGGGCTCCTGGGCTACTACCGAAGCCCACTCCTGGACTACAATATCCGGTCCCCTTCTAATGCCGGTACGGTGCACGGAACCCCACCGATCCTCTACGACTGGAATACTGACATAATCTGCTCGAAGATTCCAACAGGCCGACATCCGCTGAAGGCCCATTCTGCTAACCGCGGCCTGCTAGCTACCTAGAACCCTACTAATCCACGCCTGGTCTATCGACATCACTTCACGAAGAGGCAAAAACAGACTTACCTCTATCGCAACGTCCCCCAAAGGCCCTTCTGCTAACTTGATAGCCCCGGCCGACTAACTGCAAGCTTGCTTACTAACCCGGTCTGCTAGCTTGCTTGCCCCGGTCTGCTAACTGCTAACACCGGCCTGCTAACTGTCTGAATCGCCGTGTCCCTAGCCAGCCCAACCACTCAAGGACCCATATGTTCACTTGGCTACACATGCCTCGCTCTAATATCAATATGCCTCGTCCATTAATATACAGGTTAGTGATTACGGTCTTATTTCACTGCAGAGCCTCTAGCCTTGCTCAAAATGCCTTAACCAACCATGTTGTTCCACCTCCTACATATGCAATGATATCACCGGGTTTAAACATCTCTAGAGACAATATCGCTCTCATCATTACTCATAGCCTAGGTTTACCTCCAATGTACTCACATCCTACCTTACCTTCGTCTGTACACTATGCCTTGAATCTATGCTATCGTTCCCAGAAACCTGCTTCTTTAACTCTGTTCCGAACCTGCTAGGCGGCCAGTTTGTATAGCCTTTAGCCATACCCTTATCCTACTTCTCCTCTGGTGATGTAGAGGTTCATCCAGGACCTGCAGTGCCTAGCTCATCTCCCACTCTCCAGGTGCTCTCATTTGTTGACTTCTGTAACCGTAAAAGCCTTGGTTTCATGCATGTTAACATTATAAGCCTACTCCCTAAGTTTGTTTTACTCACTGCTTTAGCACACTCTGCCAACCCGGATGTCTTAGCCGTGTCTGAATCCTGGCTTAGGAAAACCACCAAAACCCCTGAAATCTCCATCCCTAACTATAGCATTTTCCGCCAAGATAGAACTGCCAAAGGGGGCGGTGTTGCAATCTACTGCAAAGATAGCCTGCAGAGTACTGTCTTAATATCCAGGTCTGTACCCAAACAATTCGATCTTCAACTTCTAAAAATGCACCTTTCCAGAAACAAGTCTCTCACTGTTGCCGCTTGCTATAGACCACCCTCTGCCCCCAGCTGTGCCCTCAACACCATATGTGAACTGATTGTGCCCCCCCCCATCTATCTTCTGAGCTCGTGCTACTAGGTGACCTAAACTGGGACATGCTTAACACCCCTGCCATCCTACAATCTAAACTTGATGCCCTCAATCTCACACAAATGATCAATGAACCTACTAGGTACAACCCCAAATCCGTAAACACGGGCGCCCTCATAGATATCATCCTAACTAACTCCCCCTCCAAATACACCTCTGCTGTTTTCAATCAAGATCTCAGCGATCACTGCCTCATTGCCTGCATCCGTAATGGGTCTGCGACCAAACGATCACCCCTCATCACTGTCAAACGCTCCCTAAAACACTTCCGCGAGCAGGCCTTTCTAATCGACCTGGCCGGGGTATCCTGGAATGACATTGACCTCATCCCATCAGTAGAGGATGCCTGGTTATTCTTTAAAAGTACCTTCCTCACCATCTTAAATAAGCATGCCCTGTTCAAAAAGATGTAGAACTAGGAATAGATATAGTCCTTGGTTCACTCCAGACCAGTCTGCCCTTGACCAGCACAAACACATCCTGTGGCGTTCTGCATTAGCATCGAATAGCCCCCCGTGATATGCAACTTTTCAGGGAAGTTAGGAACAAATATACACAGGCAGTTAGGAGAGCTAAGGCCAGCTTTTTCAAACAGAAATGTGCATCCTGTAGCTCCAACTCAAAAAAGTTATGGGACACTGTAAAGTCCATGGAGAATAAGAGCACCTCCTCCCAGCTGCCCACTGCTCTGAGGCTAGGAAACACTTATCACCGATAAACCCACTATAATTGAGAATTTCAATAAGCATTTCTCTTCGCTGGCCATGCTTTCCACCTGGCTACCCCAACCCCAGTCAACTGCCCCGGGAACCCTCCAAAGCAACCGGGCAAAGCCCCCACCATTTCTCCTTCACCCAAATCCAGATAGCTGATGTTCTGAAAGAGCTGAAAAATCTGGAACCCTACAAATCAGCCGGGCTTGACAATCTGGACCCTCTTTCTAAAATCATCTGCCGAAATTGTTGCAACCCCTATTACTAGCCTGTTCAACCTCTTTCATATTGTCTGAGATTCCCAAAGATTGGAAAGCTGCTGCGGTCATCCCCCTCTTCAAAGGGGGTGACACTCTAGACCCAAACTGCTACTGACCAATATCTATCCTACCCTGTCTAAGGTATTTGAAAGCCAAGTTAAACAGATTACCAACCATTTCGAATCCCAGCGTACCTTCTCCGCTATGCAATCTGGTTTCAGAGCTGGTCATGGGTGCACCTCAGCCACGCTCAAGGTCCTAAATGACATCATAACCGCCATCAATAAGAGACATTACTGTGCAGCAGTATTCATCGACCTGGCCAAGGCTTTCGACTCTGTCAATCACCACATTTTTATTGGCAGACTCGACAGCCTTGGTCTCTCAAATGATTGCCTCGCCTGGTTTACCAACTACTTCTCTGATAGAGTTCAGTGTGTCAAATCGGAGGGCCTGTTGTCCGGACCTCTGGCAGTCTCTATGGGGGTGCCACAGGGTTAAATTCTCGGGCCGACTCTCTTCTCTGTATACATCAATGATGTTGCTCTTGCTACTGGTGATTCTCTGATCCACCTCTACGCAGACAACACCATTCTGTATACCTCTGGCACTTCTTTGGACACTGTGTTAACTAACCTCCAGACGAGCTTCAATGTAATACAACTCCCCTTCCGTGGCCTCCAACTGCTCTTAAATGCAAGTAAAACTAAATGCATGCTATTCAATCGATCACTGCCCACACCTGCCTACCCGTCCAGCATCACTACTCTGGACGGCTCTAACTTAGAATACGTGGACAATTACAAATACCTAGGTGTCTGGTTAGACTGTAAACTCTCCTTCCAGACTCAGAATAAGCATCTCCAATCCAAAATTAAATCTAGAATCGGCTTCCTATATCGCAACAAAGCCTCCTTCACTCATGCTGCCAAACATAGCCTCGTAAAACTGACCATCCTACCGATCCTAGACTTCGGCGATGTCATCAATAAAATAGCCTGTAACACCCTACTCAAGAAATTGGATCCAGTCTATCCAGCCGTTTTGTCACCAAAGCCCCATACGCTCTCGTTGGTTGGCCGTCGCGTCATACTCGTCACCAACCCACTGGCTACATGTTATCTACAAGTCTCTGCTAGGTAAAGCCCAGCCTTATCTCAGCTCACTGGTCACCATAGCAGCACCCACTCGTAGCACACGCTCCAGCAGGTATATCTCACTGGTCACCCCCAAAGCCAATTCCTCCTTTGGTCGCCTTTCCTTCCAGTTCTCTGCTGCTAATGACTGGAACTAACTGCAAAAATCGCAGTTATTGACTATGTTTTGTTTATTCCATGTGTAACTCTGTTGTTCTGTGTCAAATTGCTATGCTTTATCTTGGCCAGGTCGCAGTTGCAAATGAGAACTTGTTCTCAACTAGCCTACCTGGCTAAATAAAGGTGAAATAAAATAGTATAAAAGTCAACCTATTTTATAAATGTGCGAGAAATAAATATTCCAAACATAGTCTGGGTCGGTTGTGGGATGCGATAGATCCCAAATTAAATAATAAGCAAAAAAAAAGGAAGGTCCTCTCACTCTCAACTGAGCATTGTCGGAACTAGAAGCACAAGCATTTCGCTACACTTGCATTAACATCTGCTAACCATGTGTATATGACAAATCAATTTGATTTGATATTTTCAGCAAACTTAACATGTTATATCTTATGTTCATACAAATATTTGCACAACTGAGAAATAAACTGGACAAGTTCCACAGACATGTGACGAACAGAAATGGAATAATGTGTCCCTGAACAAAGGTAAAAGTAACAGTCAGTATCTGGTGTGGCCACCAGCAGCATTAAATGCTGCAGTGCATCTACTCCTCATAGACTGCACCGGATTTGCCAGTTCTTGCTGTGAGATGTTACCCCACTCTTCCACCAAGGCACCTGCAAGTTCCCAGGCATTTCTGGGGGGAATGGACCTAGCCCTCACCCTCCGATCCAACAGGTCCTAGACGGATTGAGATCCGGGCTCTTCGCTAGCCATGGCAGAACACTGACATTCCCGTCTTGAAGGAAATCACACACAGAACAAGCAGTATGGCTGGTGGCATTGTCATGCTGGAGGGTCATGTCAGGATGAGCCCGCAGGAAAGGTACCACATGAGGGAGGAGGAGGTCTTCCCTGTAACGCACAGCATTGAGATTGCCTGCAATGACAACAAGCTCAGTCCGATGATGCTGTGACACCGTCCCAGACCATGACGGACCCTCCATCTCCAAATCGATCCTGCTCCAGAGTACAGGCTTCTGTGTAACGCTCATTCATTCGACGATAAACGAAAATCCAACCATCATCCCTGGTGAGACAAAACCACAACTCGTCAGTGATGATCACTTTTTGCCAGTCCTGTCTGATCTAGCGACAGTAGGTTTGTGCAACTGTGATGTCTGGTGAGGACCTGCCTTACAACAGGCCCTCAGTCCAGCCTCTCTCAGCCTATTGCAGACAGTCTGAGCACTGATGGAGGAATTATGGTTTCCTGGTGTAACTTGGGCAGTTGTTGTGCCATCCTGTACCTGTCCCGCAGGTGTGATGTTCGGATGTACCAATCCTGTGCAGGTGTTGTTACAAGTGGTCTGCCACTGCGAAGACGATCAGCGGTCCGTCCTGTAGCTTCTGTCTTAGGCATCTCACAGTACAGACATCGCAATTGATTGCCCTGGCCATATGTGCAGTCCTCATGCCTCCTTGCAGCATGCCTACGGCACGTTCACGCAGATGAGCAGGGACCCTGGGCATCTTTCTTTTAGTGTTTTTCAGAGTCAGTAGAAAGGCCTCTTTAGTGTCCTAAGTTTTCATAACCATGACCGTAAGCTGTTAGTGTCTTAATGACCGTTCCACAGGTGCATGTTCATTAATTGTTTATGGTTCACTGAACAAGCACAGGAAACAGTGTTTAAACCCTTTACAATGAAGAACTGTGAAGTTATTTGGATTTTTACAAATTATCTTTGAAAGGCAGGGTCCTGAAAAAGGGACGTTTCTTTTTTTGCTGAGTTTATATGTGACATTTTGTTTTGATTTAGAATGGACCATTATCATGCACCTGTCTCAGAACAGGAGCAGTGGGAGAAAATACATGTCATCTATGCACTTAAATAGTTCATTTTCATGCCAGCCAGGTTGGCTCCTGTTGTAAAGAGAAGCAATGTGCTTAATATTAGGAAAGTTGAGAAGTAAATAGTAGGCCTAGCCTATAGAAAGCTGATGGGATCCTCTTCTTTTTATAGTGGAGGCCATTACTCTGTTTTCTTGCCAATTGCATAGCCTATAGAAATGTTGCGCAACCTAAGCCCATGGACTCTCAATTTAGTGTTTTATTTGATATTTGATTACATTTGCATTGATGTCAGAGTGATTAGAGGGACAATAGAGTGCTGAGTACCAGGCAGTTAGCAAGTTTGGTAGGCTACTAATGACCATCAGCAGCATCAGAGCTTGGAGAAGCCTAATTACCTTGACTAAACGGTCAGGTGGAATTTGACTGCCTTCATGACTCGTGACTGCCGGTGTGGTGGTCATACGGTCACCGCAAAAGCCCTACTCATGATACTTTATGATTATGTAGTCTACCTCTTTGGAGATCTCCAGGTGTTTCTCAGCAAAGTGCATGGCCTGGTCATGGTTCCCCAGGGCTGTGTGAGCGTTTCCTAAACTCCAGCACGCCCGGCCCTCACCAATCCTGTCGTTGAGGTCCTGTGCGATGATGAGGTGTTTGAGGTGGTAGTCTATAGCCCTATCGTAGTCCTGGAGCAATGTGTAGGTGTTTCCCAGACTGTAACAGGCCTGAGCCTCTACAGCCCGGTCCTTCAGCAGTCTGGCCAGCTGCAGAGTCCTCCTGACAACCACAACAGATCACTGGCTCTCATTCATAGTGACACACACCTCAAAAGCTACTCTATTGCTGAAATTAAGTTTAGTATATGAATGCACACATGCAGACACACACACACACAAACTAATCTGTTTTCTGTCTCTCTTGACATTGTGTGTCCTTTGAGGCATGGCTGCTGCCATCGCTCTCCTGAAACCCTACTGCGTTCTAACAGTGTTACACCCTCCAGACTGAAAGAAGTGTTGTTTTCTCAAGGGGAGTGAACTTCATTAAGAGAAGGTGAATGGCTGGGCTGGGCGTTTGGCTCACTTGTAATGCTCAGCTGCCATTTCAAATTCCCCCAGAAAGATATAGGCGTTCCCCAGGTTGCAGTAGGCCCTTCTCTCTGCCGAGCGGTCGCCAAACTCCTTGGCAATCTGGAGGCGCTGGGAAAGAAATGGACGAACACACAGACACATTACAACACTTTGGTCTCGGTACAGCCAGCGACTCTAGTCTTCCATTGTGTCATATGTTTACCTCCAGTCTTTCTGGATTGAAATGAGCCATACAGGACATAATGAACTGCAGAGCACCATTGAAAACAGAAATATATCTGACAAAAGACTAATGGCTGGACTTAATCAAAACTGCCTTAGTAATGTTTCTGGAGTTCCTTTGTGTACAAACTACTGCTCATCTTCCAGTGAAAAGAGTGACTGGTATTTCTACTACAGTACGTAAAACCACTCTATTCTGTTTGGCCATAGGGTAAAAGTGTGTGTTTTATATGCTACAGCAGTACAGCTTTGATTGAATCCAGCACTTAATGATAGGTTATAAACTTTGATCAGATTGTAATTACCTGTTCATGTGAGGCCACTGCATTCTGGAAGTCTCCTAATAGGTAGTGTGTGTTGCCAAGGTTACCGTATGTTCGGCCCTGGGCGGCACAATCTCCAAGCTCCTTCACTATGGATAAGTTTGCTCTGACAACACAGACAAATAGTTGAAAATAAACATTGTTTAAAATACAGTACCATTCAAAAGTTGACACACCAACTCATTCAAGGGTTTTTCTTTATTTTGACTATTTTCTACATCGTAAAATAGTGATAGCATACCTGTCAATTGAAATGTGTGTATAATATATATGACAATATGCCCTTTACTTCTACTCTACAGTACTAGACTTAAGGCACATGAACACACTCATAGTATTCCGCTGCTTTCCTAAGTGCAGTCATGACCTCCTCAGGGAACTCTCCAGGCTCCGCTCCGCTCCAACAGATGGTCTTGCCTTTGGCATGATACACGTTCCCAAAGTTATACAGCGCCCTCGCCTGCCCCACCTAACAAAGTGACAGAAGAATAGAGGCAATGTCAATTCCAAAACCGTTTTAAAAAAAGTAAAAGGTTGAATTTAAACACTGGGAAAAAACGCAAATGAATTCATTTTACCTTGTCGTGCAGGTCCACGGCGATGTCTAAGTGCCTCTGACAGCAGACCAAAGCCTCATCAAACCTACCCAACACCTTTAGCGTGTTGCCTAGGTTACCACTGGCTTTCGCCTCTCCCTGCTGATCCCTGATGGTCCTGAGAATGGGATAGTAAAATGTCATCATGGGAAGGAAAAGTTCATCTACTGTTCTGCCTTATTATTATTATTATTCGACCATGCTGGTCATTTATGAACATTTGAACATCTTGGCCATGTTCTGTTATAATCTCCACCCGGCACAGCCAGAAGAGGACTGGCCACCCCACATATGCTCTCTCTAATTCTTTTTTTCTTTCTCTCTCTCGGAGGACCTGAGCCCTAGGACCATGCCCCAGGACTACCTGACATAATGACTCCTTGCTGTCCCCAGTCCACCTGACCGTGCTGCTGCTCCAGTTTCAACTGTTCTGCCTTATTATTATTCGACCGTGCTGGTCATTTATGAACATTTGAACATCTTGGCCATGTTCTGTTATAATCTCCACCCCACATAGCCTGGTTCCTCTCTAGGTTTCTTCCTAGGTTTTGGCCTTTCTAGGGAGTTTTTCCTAGCCACTGTGCTTCTACACCTGCATTGCTTGCTGTTTGGGGTTTTAGGCTGGGTTTCTGTACAGCACTTTGAGATATCAGCTGATGTACGAAGGGCTATATAAATAAATTTGATTTGATTTGATTTAAATTGCAAAATGCTTACTTCCAAACAGCGGAATTGTGGCGAGGTCATGCTGATAAGAGGGAACAATGACCTGGTCCTACTCCGAGAAGCTTTATTAATACGGCCCTGGTGACAGGGCGTATTCTTTCCTGCCTGGTGACAGGGCGTATTCTTTCCTGCCTGGTGACAGGGCGTATTCTTTCCTGCCTGGTGACAGGGCGTATTCTTTCCTGCCTGGTGACAGGGCGTATTCTTTCCTGCCTGGTGACAGGGCGTATTCTTTCCTGCCTGGTGACAGGGGTGTTCCTACCTGGTCAAGGTGAGGTCATGATGGTGGAACTCCAAGGCCTTGCTGTAATCATGCAGGTGGAAGTAGGCGTTGCCCAGCTGGCTATAGATGGCACTCAGCACCTGCAGGTCCTCAGTTCCAACCTGGATGGCCGCCTCGAAGAAGGACACCCCTGCGCTGTAGTCGTCCACCTTACAGAGCCGCTCCCCCTCCAGGGCCAGCTCCAGACAAGACGCCTCCATCCTACAGAGGGCAGCAGAAACGGTTTAGGTAGAAGATAGGATTAGAGGTCCACGGAGCTGGTGGAGTTCAGTAGGCACAGACGGGAGAAAATATTGTCTGGTACAAAACCCAAGTTTATTGAGCCCAAACGTCCCAAAGTGGCCACAGTTCAAATGAACCAGAAACCAAAGCCCCCCATTAACCTAAGTGTTCAGGTTCTAGAAGCAGAAAAAAAACATATGACTAGCATCCCTCTCACTCTCCATCAGACTGGAGTTTGTTTGGCTACTTCCTCCTTAGTCCGGAGGACAATAGCCTTGGTTTATCAGGGTTTGTCTGTTATGGTTAGGGCTGACTTCCTCTCTACGTGGTCCCTATAGTACAATATGCAGCAATCTGTCAGACAGCTCCACTGAGGACTGGGCTATTCAGTGGGCTCAATGTTTACAGAACATTCAGACAGAAGTGTATTGTCTACAGGCATGGTTCTCTCCTGTGTAGAATAGGGATTGAGCAAGACATTGGATCTGCAACGCTCATGGTGCTGTAACATTCTGGGTGTTTTGGTCACTTTAACCCCAGACAGGGTCAGAGAGGAGCATCCACAGAGGCAGGTGGATTAACAGATTAGGAGCAGATTAGTGATATTCATGCAGCCTGGCTTCAATTGTTACACAGTCTCTTTACCATCTTGTGTGTTCTACTGCAAAAGCGCCCATCACTTTGTTAGAAGAGACGAACTGTATTCATGCATGTTTTTTACTTCCAGTTTTCACTCTTGTATCAGGTGCTCCCCACCCACCCAGTGTTCTGTTTAGAAAGCTCTCACAGAATACTGACTGACATTACACCTGACCAACTAAAACACATTTTATACATTATGAAACTTTATAGATAAAGGGTTATAACATTGATACTGAAGGGAAAACATCTATAGTTTTGTTTTTATTTACTGTATTTAAATCAAATGTGTTTTACTGTTTACTGACTGAACAATGTTACAATGAGCCGGTGTCGGTCTTGCAGATAAAATAACAAATGATTGTACTGTACAGTGACAGATACTGGATTTAACTTCATTTGGTTATTTGAACCACACACACACTACAACCATACCTGGGTTTCTTTCTCCTACAACAGCACATGGTACATCCGAGTGGCATCTAACGAGGCTTCCACTGGGTTTAATGATGATTCCTGTGCAACGGTCGAGAGCTAAACACATTCCGGACCAGTGCTGAGGTAGCCTACGCTCTTCAATATCTCACTGAGATTATTTTACCAAAACATTGAGAAGATCTCCTTCCATTCCCACAAGTCACCAACGACCATATGTTTTGCATACCACACACTACGGTTGCAATAAAGTAGGCTAACCCCAAGGATAAAAGGGGAAAATATACTGTCAGCGTTACTACATGAGGTAATCTACTTGTCTCTCTCTGGCCTTGTCACCTGGCTGGATTTACTACAGTGGGTCCTACAGTGATTATACAGGCCCCGTGTACAAAGCTGCTGGGCAGCATCAGAGAGCTTTATTAAAGGTCTCTGTCTGAGATTCAGCTGGCTAGGAGGTAAAACTGGGGGGAAAAATGGATATAGCGATAAAAATCCATATAGCGATCATTTGCTTGAATTGATGCGATAACCATAAATAGAACGATACGTTTATAACAAATATTTCCTTTAAAACTACTTCTGGTTTTATGGTTGTAGCCATCAATTGTCCCATTAACAATCACCCATATATTCATTTCACACTTCTCTAGTATAGGCTACTTATTATAATGAACAATATCAGCAAAATGCCTGCGATAAGTGCTCAGTACGGTCGTTATCGATAATTTTCAGATTATCGTGCCAGCTCTACTAGGAGGTTTAAGTTATTCAATTAAAACGTACAGGGTTTGACTAGGAGTTAGGCCTACCTTCAACACTAACATTGAAGCGTTTGAGAACATATGCCATAATTGTCACCTCCGCGTTAATGCTCAAATGCATTTTAAATGGTTGACCAGGAAAATGCCTATAAATCCTAAGCGGAGATGAACATGGTTGAACATACAACCATGGTGCCTTCTACCACTCCTTTCAAAATAAGTTGAATCATCTCATTTGGAAATTTGAAATACAAAGCAAATAATCAATGTTTCAGAGGCTTGTTAAATATTGATTGAGAAGCCTGGAGCAGTTTTTGCTGTTTTTTCCCCCCAGGTCACACCTGGCGGTGCTCTTTACTTTGGGCCAGGTGCTGGGTGACACCTATGAAAGTCAGTGACCTGCCAGCCTGCCATAAACATAGGAACAGGAACCACTCAACTAGTTAGTCTACAGTCCAACCATCCCTCAACTCCACTTACATGGAACTTCCTCTCACAACTCCACTTAAAATGGAAGAAGAGGGAAATGTAGCCTACCAATTGACACCTGAAAGCTCAGGAAAATCTGATCTCATCCCATGCAACAGACTTTTGAGACATCAGGATGAAATCTAGACTACATAGTTTACTGTGTCAAATCCTACAATGATCATTGCTGTTAAAAAAAAAATGAGGGTATTGTATGAGGGTATTGCCTACCTGTATCGGACACGATAGGACTGGTCCTCATCTTGAATGCTAACCAGAGAGCCAACGGAATCCATTTAAGAGCATAAGTGGGACGATCCCAGTTAATCCAAAAAATTGTGATAATGAAAAAAACATCTGATGGACCTAGGAGAAGTGATCTGAACCTTCTCAAGAGTTGTTGGAAAATCCTAATATTTCCATTTTTGGTAAGGTTGTTTGTCCTTCAAAATGTTAGTCTGTCTAGAGACATTACCACAGCCCCAGACAGAGATCCTCAGACAGAGTTCCCCATCAGTCCAGGAGGCTGCATTTCTCCTAGTGTTTGAGTTTGGCTTGCCTTGTCAGTGCCACCACAGCTCTCCTCAGCAGTCTTCTGTGAAGAGAACACAAGATGCTGTGTGTGAAGCTTCATTCTGGCCACGCGACAACATGGCAACACCCACTAAACAGCGTGCACACGCAGGGCAGGACAGGAGTGGATATGTTCACCCCTCACCACACACAAGCTGTCAATCAATGACTCAATCATCAGTGCTCAGGGTCTACCTAAGAGGGAGGATACAGCTAGCCTAGGCAAGCAGACAAACAGGAGAGGATTTTTCCCAATCACCACAGATACATGTAATATACTGTATGCAAATTATTGGTAGGCAAAAGAGAACATGTTTCCACCACAGAAATTATTATTGCAAATGGATTAAACTTGTATTACTTAGCAAGAAGTAGGTAAAGTAGCCTGGCTGACGAAAAAAGTTTGAAAAAAGACCTGCACAGTTACGACTGTGTGGAAAATCCATTGTTAGTACAGTGATAAGAAAGCCTAGTAGTCGTAGATAAGGAACGCCACCAGTGCAAGACCAAACGCTGCCTCCTTCCCACATGATAAAAGTAGTGCATCTGGAAAGAGGTGGCCGTTTTAGTAGTGAGGCCTAATTAACAGGTTATTCCTGAAACCAAATTAGACTACCAGCTAAGTGTCAAGAGCACAATTATTACAAATATAAAAAACAGTAAGCGGTATTCAAATGTATGCTGCAGGTGCATATTGATATTCATTGGTGGAAAATAGAAAGAGGCATATTCTGATAGTAGGTAGTATCGCAACAGCCTGTAACTAAATGACATTCACAAAGATTATTCAAAGACTTGTTGTTGTGAATCATCACTTTTCTAATCCAGGAGTAATCTACTTTCAACCTGGGGATGGTTCACCACAGACCTCTTTGTCGAGCTGCTTGTTACGTTGTGAATACAGCATGATACCATACCCTTTGTTGGTATAATTGATCTCTTTCAGGCAGAGTGTACACCTGGCAGCCCTTTTTATCCACTGTATTGAAAGTGAGAAAGAGGGAAAGTGTGTGGTGTTCCTTTCACCTCTAGTGGCTTCCAGCTGAACCCTTGTATATAGTCTTAACATTCGGTATACTCCTTGTCCTAAGGGTAAAATAATGACCCGCCTTCACTAAACCCCTAAAATAAAGCAGCTTAATTTTAAACCCAAAATCTATTTTGCATGAGGAAACAACCTGTCATTCAAACTTTGAATATCTTGGTTTTCCCTCTTCACAATGCAGAAAGACTGCATTTAATCAGTGGACACTAGTTATTACAACACACCTGTCAATTGTTTTCCTTACTAAAGTAGAGGATTATTATTTCTAAAAGGTACTGCATAGGTGTAAAAAAAAATGTTTTGCAAGAGATAGCACTTGTATAGGCTAAGAAAGTAGCAGAAATGTGCAGAGTAGTTTTGAATGCATTTTATTGAAGGGAAACAACCATTTTTTGGCAACATAGTGATATATTCTTAGACTGTACAATGAGGAATTCAACTACAAAATACTAGTCTTCTCACATTTTTTTAACCATAGCCCCCACCCACAAAGTGTATAAACAAATAAGAAACTAAACCAAAATGTGAAATACATCAATCAATCAACTCTAATTAGTATGCAAGTGTGTGTGCATGGACTTTGCAGATGTATTTCTCACATGTGCAGCACATAGTATGTGTTTTCCAGTCCTTCTTTGGGAGGCAGAATTGGCATCTCCTCCTCTTGTCTGCCCCAGCTGCAGCCTCAGATGGCTCAGGGCAAGATTCCGCCCCCTGAACAGCTTTCACAAGCGTTGCAAAGGCTGCTGTGCGGGGGAGGAGCTCCCTTCTTTGAATGTGTGGGGTTACAAGTGCCTTTCCCAGCTGCTCCAGGAACACCCTCCTCTTGTTCCGCTTATCGGGCATCCAGGTAGGGTTGTTCCATATCACGAAGGCATTGTATAAGGACACTTCAATTATGTTATGGAAGATGACCAGGGGCCAGTCATCATGCAGCTGTAAGTTCCAATCACCTTCTCCAGGTTGACCACGCCTCCTTTGTTGTGGCTGTAGTCCAGGATGATGGCTGGCTTCCTGTCCTCACGATCACTGATCTCAGCCATTTTGTGCAGTGTGCTCAGGAGGACAACATTCTTGTTCCTCTTTGGGAGGTAAGAAACTAGAGTGGTGGTGGGGGTGAAGGCAAACTTTGATGAGAAGGCCTCCCCCTTGTTGCGAGGAGTGCAGGGGGGAGCTCAGGCTTGTTCTTTCTAACTGTGCCAACCATGGCACATGGTTCAGGAGCTGCTGGCTGAGTTAAATCAGTAGAACACAATCTCAATTTCTCATTATAACTGCCGGGTCAAAAATTAATTTGTACGCTGGTGGTGTACAGCTTTCATGGAAATATGAAAAAGGAGATGTTTAACTTTTTCTAAATGCTGAGGTCACTCTAGGAAGTCCTTAAGTTTCAAGTTGGAAAAATATAATTTAGGCGGTTCTCTGCTGTTAAACATTGTGGCGGGTCATTTTTTACCCTTAAGACAAGGGTTAAGCCAGCTACAGCTACACTTGAGCCCTGAATCCACTTGTTTAACAAGCAATGCCACGTTTTGAAAATTAACCACATTCTGTTGAAGGAAAATATTACTTCACAGATACTCTAGTTAGTTTGTTAACATTTCACACAGATTGCCAGGATCCAGTAAGCAACTAACGTGTTATAACTTGAGGAACGGCAAGGAGGCAGTTAATACTATAGCGAATGGTTAGGTTACTAATGTTAGCTCATCTGATGTTGTAACGTTAGCTAGCTAACATTAGCTGTCTGACCATATTAGCCAGCTAATTTTCACACCATAAACTCAATTATTTGATCAGTTAAGTTGAATATTGTTGCACAACATTTCTCTGGCTAGCTAACGGAGAATTTGACACCCAACTACTGTAGCAAGATACTTAACAATGCTAACAATACTTGTTCCACCACACTTTCTCCCTCACCTCAAACTTTCCAAAATGCCAGTTGTTTTTCGGTTACAGCTCATTAAGTACGCTTCATCAACTTCTCACCCCCGTCTCCGTGGTCAGGCTTTTAACCTACCTCTTCGTTATTGTCCAGGGGATGCGCTGCTGTAGCTGGTAAACTTCCATTCCACTCTCCGCTCTTTCAGCGGGTGCAGATGCTGAAACTAACACATTGGTGTCTTCTCTCTTCAGGCGCGTGCTGCATTCTGTTATGTGACAGATTGGCTGAGCCTTGGATACAGCCAGTATTGCTCCAAACACACATCACTCGTCCGCATACAGCCAGTAGTGATCCAAAGCCCCCCCCCCCTCACTTTTCTCATTGGATCTACACGAATCACACAGGTCACCTATTTTGGATTAAAAAGGGCGAACTTCGCCGAAAGTAGACTAGTTTCATTAGAGGTCGACCGATTAATTAGGGCCGATTTCAAGTTTCATAACAATCAGAATTTTTGGACGCCGATTACATTGCAATCCACGAGGAGACTGCGTGGCAGGCTGAACACCTGTTACGTGAGTGCAGCAAGGAGCCAAGGTAAGTTGCTAGCTAGCATTAAACTTATCTTATAAAAAACTATCTTAACATAATCACTAGTTAACTACACATGGTTGATGATATTACTAGTTTAACTAGCTTGTCCTGTGTAGCATATAATCAATGCGGTGCCTGTTAAATTTATCATCAAATCACAGCCTACTTCGCCAAACGGGTGATGATTTAACAAAAGCGCATTCGCGCCAGGGTATATGCAGCAGTTTGGGCCACCTGGCTCGTTACAAACTGTTTGAAGACCATTTCTTCCTAACAAAGACCATAATTAATTTGCCAGAATTTTACATAATTATGACATAACATTGAAGGTTGCGCAATGTAACAGCATTATTTAGACTTAGGGGCTGCCATCCGTACGATAAAATACGGAATGGTTCCGTATTTCACTGAAAGAATAAACATTTAGTTTTCGAAATGATCGTTTCCAGGATTTGACCATATAAATGGACAAAGGCTCGTATTTGTGTGTTTATTATTCTTATAATTAAGTCTATGATTCGATATTTGATAGAGCAGTCTGACTGAGCGGTGGTAGGCAGCAGCAGGCTCGTAAGCATTCATTCAAACAGCACTTTACTGAGTTTGCCAGCAGCTCTTCGCAATGCTTGAAGCACAGCGCTGTTTATGACTTGAAGCCTATCAACTCCCGAGATTAGACTGGCAATACTACAGTGCCTATAAGAACATCCAATAGTCAAAGATATATGAAATACAATTGGTATAGGGAGAAATAGTCCTATAATAAATACAACCTAAAACTTCTTAACTGGGAATATTGAAGACTCATGTTAAAAGGAACCACCAGCTTTCATATGTTCTCATGTTCTGAGCAAGGAACTTAAACGTTAGCTTTTTTACATGGCACATATTGCACTTTTACTTTCTTCTCCAACACTTTGTTTTTGCATTATTTAAAACAAATTGAACACGTTTCATTATTTATTTGAGGCTAAATTGATTTGATTTGATTGATGTATTATATTAAGTTAAAATAAGTGTTCATTCAGTACTGTTGTAATTGTCATTATTACAAATAAATAAAATAAAAAATAAAAATCGTCCGATTAATCGGTACCGGCTTTTTTGGTCCTCCAATAATCGGTATCGGCGTTGAAAAATCATAAATCGGTCGACCTCTAGAGGAAACCGGTACAAAAGTATCTATATCCACAGTAAAACAAGTCCTATATCGACATAACCTGAAAGGCTGCTCAGCAAGGAAGAAGCCACTGCTCCAAAACCTCCATAAAAAAGAGACTACGGTTTGCAACTGCACACGGGGACAAAGATTGTACTTATTGGAGAAATGTCCTCTGGTCTGATTAAACAAAAATATAACTATTTGGCCATAATGACCATCATTATGTTTGGAGGAAAAAGGGGGAGGCTTGCAAGCCAAAGAACACCATCCCAACCGTGAAGCTCGGGGGTGGCAGCATCATTGTTGTGGGTGTGCTTTGCTGCCGGAGGGACTGGTGCACTTCACAAAAATAGATGGCATCATGAGGAGGTAAAATGATGTGGATATATTTAAGCAACATCTCAAGACATCAGTCAGGAAGCTTGGTTGCAAATGAGTCTTCCAAATGGACAATGACCCCAAGCATATTTCCAAAGTTGTGGCAAAATGGCTTAAGGACAACAAAGTCAAGGTATTGGAGTAGCCATCACAAAGCCCTGGCCTCAATCCTATAGAATATTTGTGGGCAGAACTGAAAAAGCGTGTGCGAGCAAGGAGGCCTACAGACCTGACTCAGTTACACCAGCTCTGTCAAGAGGAATTGGCCACAATTCACCCAACTTATTGTGGGAAGCTTGTGGAAGGCTACCCGGAACGTTTGACCCAAGTTACACAATTTAAAGGCAATGCTACAAAATACTAATTGCGTGTATGCAAACTTCTGACCCACTGGGAATGTGATGAAAGAAATAAAAGCTGAAATCATTCTCTACTATTATTCTGACATTTCACATTCTTAAAATAAAGTGGTGATCCTAACTGACCTAAGACAGGGAATTTGTACTAGGATTAAATGTCAGGAATTGTGAAAAACTGAGTTAAATGTATTTGGCCAAGGTGTATGTAAACTGCCGACTTCAACTGTATGTGTCTGAGCCGGTGACAAAGCTGTCTGTGTGCAACTATGACGTAGTGGTTAATAGGACAAGTGATGTAAGACTACAGTGCAGCTGTGGCAACAAAAGCAGTCATTTGAAAGAATAGCTGGACAGGAGCCTGGCTCCCACATCACACACAGAACTGTTATCATTAGCTCATCTTTAATGTACTCACAGGGTGGTCTACTCACTCTGTTTCCACAGCCTCTCATTAACCAGTCCACATCCTCTCAATAATCAAGCAAACCCGGAAACACCAAAGGATAATAATGCATGAGAGCAGTAATGCAGCCAGCAAATCACCATCAAAACAGAGGGGACAGATATAGAAAGAGGCACCCCTCACCTGAAATTATTCAGTGTGGGGATTGGCTAGCTAGCGGGGATTGGGACTCTGATAAACCCGGATTTTTTTTTATAGATTACTATCAATAGTTGAATGTCCTTCTAGTGTTCTTTCACATTTTGTTGCCTAGTTCCCTTATTCATTTCCCAGAAGAGATTAAGTCATACCATGATTTCCCAGAAAAATACACTGGAACTTGTGTAGGAAAAAAAATACAATTTAACACAGCAATTTTACAGTAGCAAGCTAACTAAGTAAAGAACTGTAGATATTGTGCACACACGAGACATAGCTATAGGCCAAAAACATACTGTATTTGATGATCAAATCATATTTATTTTGACGAGTATAGCTAAGGCGTTCCCCAAATAGTGAAGTGAGAGACTTGATCAGCCAATCAACTGAGAAAAATAACTAAGTAGCCAACAAGCCAGTTCTAACAAACGTGCAAGCTACAACCACAACCATATAGCTATTTATTTAGCTTATTGCTAGAGGGCTACGCTATGGGTACAGACCCAGAGAACCTTTGCAACCTGTAACCGTAGCTAACATTAGCTCAACTGGCTAACGTTAGCTAGTCCACTTACGTTAGGCGGTCCAGTTCGAACAATGCGTTTTTACTCCCCGTTTCGATACTTCGACTCGGACGGTAAATACAATTTCACTTTTATTCTACAACTTTATAATAAACCTTTATATTTATTGCCATATGTGCTTATAAATTCGCCAATTCGCCAATTCGCTAACATAACTAGCAATAAACTTTTGTGAAACTTCGATGAGTCAGCTCTGTTTTGTTAGTCCAGTAGCCAATCAGCGGAACAGGTTCAAAGATAGCCACGCCCATTATACCCGTCTGTGGACCAATGACATTTCATTAATGAATTTTAACTGTAGGATGAGAGAGTAAATCACGTTATCCTCGTGCAGTTTCAAGGTGTCAAGTGTGTCAGCAAAATATGCAATAATCAGAAGAGTAAAACAAAGTCATTCTCGACTATAATGGCATTTACTAATGCAAACATCTCAGTTTGGGGGGTTGAAAACTAGTAAGTAAACGGACTGCCTGAAAAAGTAGGAGCCTGTCTAAGTTGCACTGCCACTGTTGCAGAACGTTAGGCAGTAGCTAGCTGTTAATAAAATGTAGATAGCCTGTCAGTTTGCTTGCAGCTAAGTTAGTATTGTTTGCATAAATTGAGAAGTTGGCCAAAACACACAAGTGCTTTCAAAAGCTCGGCGTTTGTCAGCAGCAGCAGGGGAGGAAGTGAGTGAAGTGAGCTCGCTGCTCCCCCATACTTTTTTCGGGAGTTTACTGAAGCGATCAAACTCCTCCTCTCGCACGTCAAGTTCAGACGTGATACAATGTACATTATTGATGAAGCCACATACATTCGACTGCCTTAGATCTTGAAACAATGTGACAGACGTAACTGGTGGGTTATGTCAGAACTTGAAGATCCCATAAAAAACAATGCTGTGTAGCATATAACACATTATAAATAGATGAGATTGGGGCCAGGTCAGGTGAGTTTCATTGGGTTCAACAGGTATACGCTGATAACTTGCCAGCAGGTCTTGTGGTTGATTGTTTTGAGAGGTTGCACAGACTTCTCAGCAGGATAGAGATTTGTTTTATTTTATATAGCCTTTATTTTATAAGTTTAGTTGTCCTAATAGAATTGCACTTATACCGACTGCATACAGCTTAGTCTGCCATGCTTTTGAACTTCTAACACTGGATCGTTAAATACTCGTTATGCTGAAGAGCAAGTTTATCAAGTCTCTCACCACTCATACACAAATCACTCATACACACACCCACATACTGTAGGCGATGCTACACACACACTCACACACAGCGCTTGACTTGGACTGAAATAGGTGCCGGTGCTCTTTTTGTGTGATGGTACTGTTTATATTCAGGTGCAGGAACTACTGACTGCAATAGTTTAAGCCAATATTCTGTAAGAGGTGCAGGAACTCAAGTAGTAGAACCTGTTAGGTGCCGGTACTCAGCTCCGGTGAGCTCCTGCCCCTGTCAAGCACTGCTCACACACAAACCTACCATTATACTCACATCACTCACGCCCACACATCACAAAAATTACTGCATTGTTAGTTAGGGCATGTCAAATCAAATCAAAATCAAATCAAATTTTATTTGTCACATACACATGGTTAGCAGATGTTAATGCGAGTGTAGCGAAATGCTTGTGCTTCTAGTTCCGACAATGCAGTAATAACGAACAAGTAATCTAACTAACAATTCCAAAAAAAAACTACTGTCTTATACACAGTGTAAGGGGATAAAGAATATGTACATAAGGATATATGAATGAGTGATGGTACAGAGCAGCATAGGCAAGATACGGTAGATGATATCGAGTACAGTATATACATATGAGATGAGTATGTAAACCAAGTGGCATAGTTAAAGTGGCTAGTGATACATGTATTACATAAGGATGCAGTCGATGATATAGAGTACAGTATCTACGTATGCATATGAGATGAATAATGTAGGGTAAGTAACATTATATAAGGTAGCATTGTTTAAAGTGGCTAGTGATATATTTACATCATTTCCCATCAATTCCCATTATTAAAGTGGCTGGAGTAGAGTCAGTGTCATTGACAGTGTGTTGGCAGTAGCCACTCAATGTTAGTGGTGGCTGTTTAACAGTCTGATGGCCTTGAGATAGAAGCTGTTTTTCAGTCTCTCGGTCCCAGCTTTGATGCACCTGTACTGACCTCGCCTTCTGGATGACAGCGGGGTGAACAGGCAGTGGCTCGGGTGGTTGATGTCCTTGATGATCTTTATGGCCTTCCTGTAGCATCGGGTGGTGTAGGTGTCCTGGAGGGCAGGTAGTTTGCCCCCGGTGATGCGTTGTGCAGACCTCACTACCCTCTGGAGAGCCTTACGGTTGAGGGCGGTGCAGTTGCCATACCAGGCGGTGATACAGCCCGCCAGGATGCTCTCGATTGTGCATCTGTAGAAGTTTGTGAGTGCTTTTGGTGACAAGCCAAATTTCTTCAGCCTCCTGAGGTTGAAGAGGCGCTGCTGCGCCTTCCTCACGATGCTGTCTGTATGTAGGTAAGCATTTCACTGTAAGTGGACAAATAAAATTGGATTTTGATTTGAAGTCCACTACCTGCTCCCTGACGTCTCCAAGGTGAAAATCTCAAAGAGTACCAGCGGCCTGGTGAGACCTGTCAGCCAGTCACCCATCTTCTCCAGGCTCCCCATCTTCTCCAGGCCCCCCATCTTCTTCAGGCCCCCCATCTTCTCCAGGCCTGAGTCCTCACTGGCTAGGTCCTCTGCTTTGGAGGTGATCAATAGGGTGATGGAAGACTCTATTCAGCCCTCAGAGAGGCTCTACAATAGAGTGATGGAGGACTCTATTCAGCCCTCAGAGAGGCTCTACGTGTTCAGAGACCAGGACAAACAGACAGAGACCATCCCAGGACTGGTGCATCATTTACAGGTGGGTTCAGAGGGCCAGTTTAGTCTGCCATGTAAACCACTCTACAAATGAGTCACACATCCTTAATGCATAACACACCTCTCTCATATCTCTCTTTGAGGCTAAATATGTAAAACTGCTGACTATGCAGAAAACTTCATTGATCAGATGAGACTCTACAATGGTCTCGTCTTTGCTCTGTTAAATGGACTTAAATAACCTTCATACTATTATCACTTTTTAAACAATAAAAAAAAGTCTCAATGGAAATGTTGTACAACTTGTAACCATTTCTTTCAACAGACACAAGCGCTATCTAATCTTACCCTGTAGTTTGACTGTGGTGACCAAGAAGACCTCCAACACCTTATATCCATCAGGCAAGATGCTGTCTCTGACATCTGATATTATGACTGGTCCTCGCTCTATAACAAATTACCTGGCCAAGAGCCACCTGTTTCCTTAGTGACACATGGAGTCGGATGACATATGATTCTGGTTACACGCACAGTCACGATCTAAGAGTGAGGGTTCACCCCCCAAAAAAATTCAAGGACAAAGTATTGAGAAAAAAAGATGACAAATGTATTACACAACCAGTTTACATGAGATGATGCAACTTGAGGAATGAAATGAGTAATATCTCATTATATTACATTTTTTCACATTAAATCATCATCAATTACCAATAAGATACTTTCCATTTTCAATGATGTAGGATTTAGGCCATAACATAAACTGGATCTGCACCGTCTCAGCTTTTGTGTTTGCAGGACAATTCACTGAGGAGCCAAACCAACAAAACCACTCTAAACAGCCCAACACTTCTCAAACCCACCCTGACCAACTGAGTCTGAGTGAAGGGGAAAGGATGGCCAGGGAGTTGAGGGATATTGTCAGTCGGTTTATGCAGAAGGTAACCTGTAACTAAACTAAAGCTTTATAGTGGTGCATTACCACCCTTAATTTAAATTATACAGAATTTTACAGGTGGATGAATTCAAAATGTGTTGAACACCATGTCAATTACTATTGAAGAGCAACAAATGGTTAATTGATTTTAATTTACTTAAAAAGTATATTTCTGTTCAGGACTGTGTTCTAAAGTTTATAAATTGCCTGGCTGGGCTGATGAGACAGTGGATTGCGCAGTCAGATGGAACAGATTAAATAGGCATTTTAACATCAGCGGCTGGAATAGACACCGCCTGGAATGCGGTTTTAACCAATCAGCATTCAGGATTAGACCCACCCATTGTATAATAACAGTTGATTCTCATATCCTTGATTCTGTAAGCAGAGTATATTGTTGTGTCATAATGCTATATCATACCATGGCCATTGTCCTGTGTCCAGGTGTTTAAAAGTATGATGGATCCCCAGGATCAGCTGGAGAGGAGATGCATCTGTAAGAAAGAGCACAGAGCTCTGGAGATGCAGAACTACATGGGCCATGCCAGGAACACAGGCCAGTTCGACTCGAGAGTTTAGAGGTCAACTGATGTACAGTGTCTTATTGTGTGTGAGAAGGTTGAGTTATACAGTACATGTCTGCCTGACTCACGCTAGGGCCAACCAGAACCGTACTGTGCTGGCTCAGCTGTTTTATTTTAAGATAAATCTTTCCAGCGCTTTTCCAACAACAATGGTAGATGTGTAACCAGGTCAGTACAGTCCAGAGCCTCCAGCGAGGGTTCCCAGTCCAGAGCGATGATCTACGGTCCGGAGGTCCCAGCGACGATCCCACTTCGGTCACCGAAGTGGGGGGAGCCTCAAGCGGAGCAGGGTCGGCGTCCCGCGCCGGAGCCTCCACCGAGAGTAGATGCCCACCCGGACCCTCCCCAAAGGTTCAGGTTTGCGGCCAGAGTCCGCACCTTTGGGGGGGGACTGTCACGCCCGGACCTTCGAGATCCTTATTAGTCTCTATGTTTGGTTAGGTCAAGGTGTGACTCGGGTGGGAAAATCTGTTGTCTATTTCTTTGTGGTTTTGGCTGAGTATGGTCCCAATCAGAGGCAGCTGTCTATCGTTGTCTCTGATTGGGGATCATATACAAGTTGTGGGATCTTGTTTTCCATATAGTTTATTTTGCCTTACAGAACTGTGCGCTTTCGTTTTTTGTCATTGTTATTTTGCTTTTGGTGTCATCAATAAAAAAGAACAATGTACGCCTATCACCCTGCACCTTGGTCTAGTCATTCCACAAACGATTAGAGTAGGGAGGTAAGGCAATAAATAGGCCATAGAGGCTAAAATAATTATGATTTAGCATTAACACTGGAGTGATAGATGTGCAGATGATGATGTGCGAGTAGATATACAGGGGTGCAAAAGAGCAAGAGGATAAATAACAATATGGGGATGAGGTAGTTGGGTGTGCTATTTACAGATTGGCTGTGTACAGGTACAGTAATCGGTAAGCTGCTCTGACAGCTGATGCTTAAAGTTAGAGAGAGAGATATAAGACTCCAGCTTCATGGATTTTTGCAGTTCGTTCTAGTCATTGGCAGCAGAGAACTGGAAGGAAAGGCAGCCAAAGGAAGTGTTGGCTTTGGGGATGACCAGTGAAATAGACCTGCTGGAGCGTGTGCTACAGGTGGGTGTTGCGATGGTGACCAGTGAGCTGAGATAAGGCAGGGCTTTACCAAACAAAGACTGATAGATGACCTGGAGCCAGTGGGTTTGGTGACAAATATGTAGTGAGGGCCAGCCAATGAGAGCATACAGGTCGCAGTGATGCATATTATCGGTTATTTTGTGTGTGGAGGGAGAGATATTCAGGATAGAGATGCACCTAGAGGACATTAAAGGGCTGATTGACAGGAACGTGTGTGAGCAGCAGCTCTCCCCTCCCCACTTATCATCCCCCACACCCCTGTCACTGTGTGGGGAGCCCAGTCCCCCTCCCCAATCATCCTCCACACCCCTGTCACAGTGTGGGGAGCCCAGTCCCCCTCCCCAATCATCCCCCACACCCCTGTCACTGTGTGGGGAGCCCAGTTCCCTCTCCAATCATCCCTCACCACCCCTGTCACTGTGTGGGGAGCCCAGTCCTCCGGGTCTGCTCACCCCCTCACCACCCCTGTCACTGTGTGGGGAGCCCAGTCCTCCGGGTCTGCTCACCCCCTCACCACCCCTGTCACTGTGTGGGGAGCCCAGTCCTCCGGGTCTGCTCACCCCCTCACCACCCCTGTCACTGTGTGGGGAGCCCAGTCCTCCGGGTCTGCTCACCCCCTCACCACCCCTGTCACTGTGTGGGGAGCCCAGTCCTCCGGGTCTGCTCACCCCCCACCACCCCTGTCACTGTGTGGGGAGCCCAGTCCTCCGGGTCTGCTCACCCCCCACCACCCCTGTCACTGTGTGGGGAGCCCAGTCCTCCGGGTCTGCTCACCCCCCACCACCCCTGTCACTGTGTGGGAGCCCAGTCCTCCGGGTCTGCTCACCCCCCACCACCCCTGTCACTGTGTGGGGAGCCCAGTCCTCCGGGTCTGCTCACCCCCCACCACCCCTGTCACTGTGTGGGGAGCCCAGTCCTCCGGGTCTGCTCACCCCCCACCACCCCTGTCACTGTGTGGGGAGCCCAGTCCTCCGGGTCTGCTCACCCCCCACCACCCCTGTCACTGTGTGGGGAGCCCAGTCCTCCGGGTCTGCTCACCCCCTCACCACCCCTGTCACTGTGTGGGGAGCCCAGTCCTCCGGGTCTGCTCACCCCCTCACCACCCCTGTCACTGTGTGGGGAGCCCAGTCCTCCGGGTCTGCTCACCCCCTCACCACCCCTGTCACTGTGTGGGGAGCCCAGTCCTCCGGGTCTGCTCACCCCCTCACCACCCCTGTCACTGTGTGGGGAGCCCAGTCCTCCGGGTCTGCTCACCCCCTCACCACCCCTGTCACTGTGTGGGGAGCCCAGTCCTCCGGGTCTGCTCACCCCCACCACCCCTGTCACTGTGTGGGGAGCCCAGTCCTCCGGGTCTGCTCACCCCCTCACCACCCCTGTCACTGTGTGGGGAGCCCAGTCCTCCGGGTCTGCTCACCCCCTCACCACCCCTGTCACTGTGTGGGGAGCCCAGTCCTCCGGGTCTGCTCACCCCCTCACCACCCGTCACTGTGTGGGGAGCCCAGTCCTCCGGGTCTGCTCACCCCCTCCCCACCCCTGTCACTGTGTGGGGAGCCCAGTCCTCCGGGTCTGCTCACCCCCTCCCCACCCCTGTCACTGTGTGGGGAGCCCAGTCCTCCGGGTCTGCTCACCCCCCACCACCCCTGTCACAGTGTGGGGAGCCCAGTCCTCCGGGTCTGCTCACCCCCTCACCACCCCTGTCACTGTGTGGGGAGCCCAGTCCTCCGGGTCTGCTCACCCCCTCACCACCCCTGCAGGAGGTAACTGTGAGCGGGCCAAGTATTTTGTCTGTTGCTCTAAAGCGGAAAGGTGGAATAAACAAGTCCGGAGCAGGTTTTGACCTAGAACAAAGTTCTCTATGGAGGTATTTTCTCTTCTATAACGTAAATCACGGGTGTGTCACCATCTTAACTATACTTTTGTGGAGAGCTAATTTCTGGTGGTGGTGAGAATCCGTGTTTGCCATTCCCAAGAGGTGGTCCTTTCCTTTCTTCTATCGCCTGTCAGGTAAGTCCTCCGTTTGGAGAATCAACACGTCCCTTTTCCACCGAGCTCTGCCCACTACTGGTTCTCCCGTATCTTATGTAGGAGGAGGAGAATATGTGATTAGTGCCGCCAGGTGTGCTTAGCTGCCTCGGATCCCCTGCACTCACACGCAGGGCTGTGCTTCTAACCGTGGGCACAGCCTGCCCCCTGGTGGTCCTTCCACATAATGTAACACACTCATTTACTCATAGCATAGCTGTTCATTCTTTGTTTTGCCATGTTTTGCTTACTCACTCTTTCACTCACTCACTCTCTCACTCAAATACCTTAATGATTACTGCATGTACGTACAAGCTTTTTACAGAGTAGTTACATAGATTATTGCTCTGTTATTTACACTGGAATAAGCCTCTGTGATGTTAAGTGTCAGCTAAACCTAAAGGGACCAATTACACCATCTGTGTTTCCTTCATTGTACATGCATCAACACCAGTGGAGGCTGTTGACTTGAAACATTGAGGATGATGGGAGACCCACGGCACAGGCACGGAACGCACGGAGACCACAACGTGTGTTTCAAAAACCATGAAATACTAATTATTTTAACCTAAAGCATTTAATAAAGACATTTAATGTACAACATTATGGGGAATGGGAATGAGAGGGCTACTTACAGTGTTGGGAAGGGATCACAGCAGTGATTGAATGAAGGTATGAGGCATGAGTTGAGGTGTTCAGAGGCTTGACCAGTGCAGGACAGGATTTTACTGGGAAGATAAAAAACAATAACACAAGACACTACACAGACAAAAGAGCTAAGAATGAGTTAGTCTAAGCAAGGAGTAAAATATTTGATGTGTAATAATGTGATTGTTTATGTGATTGAGTCTACATAAAGTAATGAGGGAAAATTGATAGGGGTACTCACAGTGCTTGGAAGGGAATTCAATGTGCCAGTGGATGAATGGGCACATGAGACATTGTGGCTTCAGTTCATGTCAGGAGAAAGTTGACAGTGGTAGTGGAGTGGAGTAGTCATCACCTCTTAATCAGGGAGCAGGAGGGGACTTAGCTGTAAATACAAATAGCAGAGACATTACAGCTGCGCCATCATAGGTTTGGACAACGAGTTTCTCTACGAAGTTAAACTCAGACATTTCAAAATTCATAAAGTCAAACACAGACTGCACATCTCGCCCACTTGACACATCAAAGTAGCCCAAGAAACATTCCTGAATAAAGCCCTAATCATCCACATACCTGACGATAACTGACAACTGCAAGCAGACTGGTTGCAGCATAGGTCCCAGAGCGGTCAGACTGGTGCCACCATAGGTCCCAGAGCGGTCAGACTGGTGCCACCATAAGTCCCAGAGCGGTCAGACTGGTGCCACCATAGGTCCCAGAGCGGTCAGACTGGTGCCACCATAAGTCCCAGAGCGGTCAGACTGGTGCCACCATAGGTCCCAGAGCGGTCAGACTGGTGCCACCATAGGTCCCAGAGCGGTCAGACTGGTGCCACCATAAGTCCCAGAGCGGTCAGACTGGTGCCACCATAGGTCCCAGAGCGGTCAGACTGGTGCCACCATAAGTCCCAGAGCGGTGGGGCAATTTTTACCACCTGTGGCCTGGACTTTTTCCTTATATGTTAACCTAACTAGGAAAGCTCTGGACCCTATATGATGGTTTAGACCAGAGCTGTGATCTTACTCCTGCTGACCCCCTACTTAACAGTACTGTACACAGCAGAGTTAGTTTACGGTATACGTCCCACTTCTTTGAGTTTCTCTATATGCCATTTACATTCATGGGTTTCTTGTTTAGTATTAATCATCTAGATTCATGTAATACAACACTGTGTATCATTTACATACTTGTGTTTTTATGCCTCATGGCCCTAAGTAGAAATCCTGTCTAGGGGAGTAATATTATCTCTATTTTCCGTGACATTGACATCAATCACAAGTTACTGTACATTCAGATATTCTGATAATCATCTGTTGACTGTTGATGGTGATGTAAGTGGATAGTGTGTGCATGTGTGTCTGTGCATGTGTGTGTGTGTGTGTGTGTGCATGTGCATGCGTGTACATGTTTGTGTATGCTGATAGCAAGCACACTCCCAGCCCTCCCATGGGAGACATTCAGATACAGGGGGTGGTGGGCTCCATCAACCGTTTGTTTTAGTCTCTGTGTTCCTCTCTGTTCCCCCTGAGCCTCTCACAAGGCTCCCTAGAGAGACTAGACATCCCCAACACAGAGGAAGAGGAGGAGGAGGAAGAGGAGGAGCTCGGGTCTATTTGAGGGGACAGCTTATGATAAGGTTCTAAAGTATTTGGCTTGCCAGTACCTGATATCTTGAGATAGACTGTGGATGCCTGACAAGTTAGTGTTTTGGTATTTCAGTGTACTGGATTAGCTACGTAAACAAGCTAACCAACTCTCTATTCACCTCAACACTTCCCTCTTGTCTATAATGTAGCAAGTGTGCATAATGAACAGGCCACCTAACTAAGGCCCCACTCTTTAGTAAAAGTGACACAGCTGTGGTTATATGGAGTGGTGATTTCATCAGTACAATAGTAAGACAGGATGCACTGTCTCTATCTAAGTCATATTGCACAACTGACATGCTATATATGAAAGGTGTACATTTGGTAAAGTGTTTCCAAATGAACATCTAAAACGTGGATTTAGACAATGTTGTAACGGTTTTCTAGGTGTGAAGGAGAGTCGGACCAAAATGCAGCGTGTAGATTGCGATCCATGTTTAATGAACAACGTAAACACGAATTTAACACAAACACTACAAAACAAAGAACGTAATGAACGAAACGAAAACCTAAACAGCCTATACTTGTGAAAACTAACAACGATAGGAACAAGGACTAAGGACAATCACCCACGACAAACTCAAAGAATATGGCTGCCTAAATATGGTTCCCAATCAGAGACAACGATAAACACCTGCCTCTGATTGAGAACCACTCCAGACAGCCATAGACTTTGCTAGATCACCTCACTAGCTACAATCCCAATATATACACACCACATACAAAAACCCATGCCACACCCTGGCCTGACCCAATACATGAAGATGAACACAAAATACTTCGACCAGGGCGTGACAGAACCCCCCCCCCCTAAGGTGCGGACTCCCGAACGCACCTCAAAACAATAGGGAGGGTCCGGATGGGCGTCTGTCCATGGTGGCGGCTCCGGCGCGGGACGTGGACCCCACTCAGTCAATGTCTTAGTCCCCTCTCCTCGCGTCCCTGGATAGTCCACCCTCGCCGCCGACCATGGCCTAGTAGTCCTCACCCAGAACCCCACTGGACTGAGGAGCAGATCGGGAGTGAGGGGAAGCTCGGGAGTGAGAGAAAGCTCAGGAGTGAGAGGAAGCTCAGGAGTGAGAGGAAGCTCAGGAGTGAGAGGAAGCTCAGGAGTGAGAGGAAGCTCAGGAGTGAGAGGAAGCTCAGGAGTGAGAGGAAGCTCAGGAGTGAGAGGAAGCTCAGGAGTGAGAGGAAGCTCAGGAAGGTAGATAGATCTACCAGATCCCGGCCGCCTGGCGGATCTGGCGGATCCCGGCCGACTGGCGGATCCCGGCCGACTGGCGGTTCTGGCAGATCCCGGCCGACTGGCGGATCTGGAAGAGTCCGGCCGACTGGCGGATCTGGAAGAGTCCGGCCGACTGGCGGATCTGGAAGAGTCCGGCCGACTGGCGGATCTGGAAGAGTCCGGTCGACTGGCGGATCCTGGCAAAGTCCGGTCGACTGGCGGATCTGGAAGAGTCCGGTCGACTGGCGGATCTGGAAGAGTCCGGTCGACTGGCGGATCTGGAAGAGTCCGGTCGACTGGCGGATCCTGGCAGACTGAAAGATCTGGCTGCTCCATGCTGACTGGCGGCTCTGGCTGCTCCACGCTGACTGGCGGCTCTGGCTGCTCCATGTAGGCTGACAGCTCTGGCGGCTTCTTACAGACTGGCAGCTCCTTGCAGACTGACAGCTCCGTGCAGACTGGCAGCTCCTTGCAGACTGGCAGCTCCTTGCAGACTGGCAGCTCCTTGCAGACTGGCAGCTCTGGCTGCTTCATGCAGACTGACAGCTCTGGCTGCTCCATGCAGACTGACATCTCTGGCTGCTCCATGCAGACTGACAGCTCTGGCTGCTCCATGCAGACTGACAGCTCTGGCTGCTCCATGCAGACTGACAGCTCTGGCTGCTCCATGCAGACTGACAGCTCTGGCTGCTCCATGCAGACTGACAGCTCTGGCTGCTCCATGCAGACTGACAGCTCTGGCTGTTCCATGCAGACTGACAGTTCTGGCTGCTCCATGCAGACTGACAGTTCTGGCTGCTCCATGTAGACTGGCAGCTCTAGCTGCTCCATGCAGACCGACAGCTCTGGCTGCTCCATGCAGACCGACAGCTCTGGCTGCGCTGAACAGGCGGGAGACTCCAGCAGCGCTGTAGAGGAGGAAGGCTCTGGCTGCGCTGAACAGGCGGGAGACTCCGGCAGCGCAGGAGAGGAGAAAGGCTCCGGCAGCGCTGGAGAGGCGAGGCGCACTGTAGGCCTGATGCGTGGTGCTGGCACTGGTGGTACTGAACCGAGGACACGCAGACACCGTGCGCACCACAGCATAACACGGTGCCTGCCCGGTCTCTCTAGCCCCCCCGGTAAACACAGGGAGTTTGCTCAGGTCTCCTACCTGGCATAGCCATACTCCCTGTGAGCCCCCCAAGAAATTTTTGGGGCTGACTCTCAGGCTTCCATCCGCGTCGCCGTGCTGCCTCCTCATACCAGCGCCTCTCCGCTTTCGCCGCCTCCAGTTCTTCCTTGGGGCAGCGATATTCTCCAGGCTGAGCCCAGGGTCCTCTCCCGTCCAGGATTTCCTCCCATGTCCAGAAATCCTTTTGCGCATCTCCTCTTTGGGCTGCTCCTGCCTGTTGGCACGCTGCTTGGTCCGTTTGTGGTGGGTGATTCTGTAACGGTTTTCTAGGTGTGAAGGAGAGTCGGACCAAAATGCAGCGTGTAGATTGCGATCCATGTTTAATGAACAACGTAAACACGAATTTAACACAAACACTACAAAACAAAGAACGTAATGAACGAAACGAAAACCTAAACAGCCTATACTTGTGAAAACTAACAAAGATAGGAACAAGGACTAAGGACAATCACCCACGACAAACTCAAAGAATATGGCTGCCTAAATATGGTTCCCAATCAGAGACAACGATAAACACCTGCCTCTGATTGAGAACCACTCCAGACAGCCATAGACTTTGCTAGATCACCCCACTAGCTACAATCCCAATATATACACACCACATACAAAAACCCATGCCACACCCTGGCCTGACCCAATACATGAAGATAAACACAAAATACTTTGACCAGGGCGTGACAAATGTCTTCATCCTGGTATTGTGCTGTTGTTACTGTAGCCTGCAGCAGAGCCCCCCTAAACCCAGACAGTGAGTGGGATCTGGGAGGTAGTGTGAGTTAGGCTTGTCTCTGTTGTCAAGACCCAGTCCCAGAGCATCACAGACCCTCACCACATCCCAGGTTGGTGTCAATACATTGACTAACTCCCAAACTGGCACAGATGCTGTTCTATTGATAATATAGCTGACAACATCCTGGGTGTTGAAGTGACGCTGACGTTGGGTTTATTCTGGGATGTAGAGGACAGTAAGTCCAGAGACAGACAGTGGGTTTGGGAGCTCTGACTTGAGTCGCCCAGTCACAGGACTATCCCAACCAAAACGTCACACAGAAAGGTACAGGTACATACATACCTGGAGTGAGGCAAGCTATTTGAGTGGACATTTCAGTAATGTATTAATTATTCAAATGTATGAAATGTATGTTGTTGTTGTTTTTATCACCTATCCTCAGGCTCCAGTTCCAGTCTGATGGGGCCTCCAGTCCTGTGAGAATGAGTGACAGCGAAGGCTCCTGCTCCAACCTGCAGACAATGGTCCATCTGACTGGGGATATTGGAGAGAGGAGGCCCAGTCTACAGACTACTATCCATCTGACTGGGGATATTGGAGAGAGGAGGCCCAGTCTACAGACTACTATCCATCTGACTGGGGATATTGGAGAGAGGAGGCCCAGTCTACAGACTACTATCCATCTGACTGGGGATATTGGAGAGAGGAGGCCCAGTCTGCAGACTACTATCCATCTGACTGGGGATATTGGAGAGAGGAGGCCCAGCCTGCAGACTACTATCCATCTGACTGGGGATATTGGAGAGAGGAGGCCCAGCCTGCAGACTACTATCCATCTGACTGAGGATATTAGAGAGAGGAGGCCCAGTCTACAGACTAATATCCATCTGACTGGGGATATTAGAGAGAGTAGGCCCAGTCTACAGACTACTATCCATCTGACTGGGGATATTAGAGAGAGGAGGCCCAGTCTACAGATGCCTCCTCAGTTGTGCAGGACTGCAGTGGACTACTGACTGACCAGACCTAGTCAGAGTGTACCTGTTAAACCTCATGGTGAGTGGTGAAGATTCACACAGCTTCTGCTGTGGTCCTAGTGGAAGTGTTGATGTTTTCCTGGTAGAGGCAGTACATCTGGGCAAAGGTTAGTCTAAAAACACTGAGTATTCAACTCAAGAGTTAACTTGACCTTATGAAAATGATAACCAGGACTGGCTACCAGGTAATAAGGCTTAACATCATAGTGACCAAAACCCTAATGTTTTTGAGTTGACTAACCTCTCTCTCGTGGTGTCTCTCCAGCGAGGCGATGCAGGCCATACAGTCGGAGGTGTCCCAACTGAGGAGAGGAACCTGGAAGAGGGTCTGGTCCAGCTGCCTCACCTCTCCCAAAGGATGAACTACCTTACCTCCAGATACAGACAGGACAGAAGGCTTAAAACCAAGCTGTTGATGCCTTCTAGTGCCACTGTGTAATTTAGTATTAGTTTCGTTAGCATGTAATTGAGATATTGCTTATATTAGCATGTAATGTTAGTCATTGTAAATGTAATCTCGGTTAAACCAGAACTAAAGTCTTACGTTTTTGGTCTGATGCTCAATTAAGTTCTTGGTCCATACATGTTAAGATAAGAGATGCTAGAATGAGGAGTGGAACCAGAGTGAGGAGCTTGACCCTCTCTCTTTGTAAGTTATGGGTGGAGTCGGACCGCTCTGAGAACATGCTGCCATTCCACAGTACACCACTAGGTGGCAGGAGAGGGAGCAGCAAGCCCTACTCCTACGGACAGACCAGGGAAAACCCAGAGCAAAAAACACTCCAATACAGGTTGGTGGTCCTGGTATTGACTTTCTACTAATGGGTGTAAAATACAGGGAACAGTTGGAAAAACAACAGTGATTCTTACATTATATGTTTAACAAAAGATTAAATCAGTTGTTGAGTCAGATTTTGGTCATTCAGTTTGCAGAATTTGCCTTAAAGTTATCTTCGGTGGTCCTGAAGGTAGTTGTGCTTGTTTTTCCATCCATTTTACAATCCGAGAACTGTTCTCTGGAGACCTCCAATCTCACCCACTCCAGTCCTCCAGCATTCCAGCACTCATACAAGAACCCAAGCTACAGATCTCCATGTAAGGACCAGCAACCAATCCACCTCTGCCCATATGACACTGTCATGACTGGGCCTCATCATGACTACTTTATTAATTTCATTATCACGTCACAATTTTAAAATGCACTATGCAGAAATCAGAGACCAAGGAGAAGAACAGCTGAGATGCTTCCCACCCAGTGTTGTCTACTCCGACACTATATTCTCACTCACTCACTCACTCACTCACTCACTCACTCACTCACTCACTCACTCACTCACTCACTCACTCACTCACTCACTCACTCACTCACAGTGTGAGAGCAGCAGGTGCTGTCTGTCTCCCACCACAGAAGGAGCTCTACCCAGTCAGACTCACCTCTACTACCCAGCAATGTGTTTTTCCAGCGGACACTTCCCCCAGCTCTCAACCCCCCAGGACCGAGGCAGAGCAAGCAGGCACAGGGCCAACGAGGTGAGGCTGCCACATGGAGATAGGAGAACATTCTTTCAACATCAATGGGTACTAGTCATGTTTTACCTGGTATTTACTGAGGAATTATGTGGTAAAATGGGTTAAATGTGGAAGCCACATTTCAGTTGAATACATTCCGTTGGACAACTGACTAGGTATCCCCCTTTCCCACTTACACGCACTGTAATAGTTATGTCAAAGTATTATGCAAAGAAAAGGAATCCTAAAGGAATCAAATAACTATGTGTTGGTTCATGTCATGTAACCATCATTACATCATCAGTTTACAATTAGAAAAACTTCTGAATGTCTTTTAGTGAGGAAAACATGCTTCCCAGATGTTGACGTTTTTAGAAGATTGTTGTATTAGAGACATTTGACTCAATCGGATCATTTTATTTGAAATTAAATTATTTACAAACAGTTATTTTGTAAATGTCATATGTTTTAAAAGATAACATCTTGGTGGCGCAAAATGACCCCCCATATTCCAGAGGCCGGTGTGCGTTAAGAGGAACACGAGGGTTCACACAGGAGTCTATTCTACGGTTGGTAACAACAGCTACCTCAGTACCATTATTACTACCAGTATCATTCAGCCACCTCAACTTATTGCCTCTATGGCCGCAGGACATCCCTATCACACTATTCTAGTACTACCCAGCCAACTGTCCATCCACCATTCCCCTACACAAAGGGACAGAGATTATGTTGATAAAAAATAGGCCAGATTTAGAATATTACATTACAGAAAAAAAGCCCCTTCACTTCTGAGAATGTGTATCGACTTTGGTCCCCCTTAACTATAATTTGTTCACCTGACACCCTCCCGCCCATTGTTTTCACCCTGTGGATATCGCAGACAAAACCGATACTTATTGAGTTTTTCTATCAGACGTCTTTGTGTTCCCCTTGCTCTGTCCCAGCCCGGTGCCAAGTTGTGTGTTTTGTTGTATAATATTCTGTTTCCCTGTTGTTCTCTTCTGGGTGACTGAGGAGAAGTGTCCGGGAAACATGCCTAACCCTCCCGTCCAATTTTCTTTTAGATATAGGTGATTTCCCTAGACCTACAGACATCAACACACAACCCTTCTCTTAGATATGATCTTAAACAACACAAAACAGTTCATTTTCCTGGGGGCTTGGGATTCTTTCATGCCCTGTTGTCGTGGATTCCTGTAAAAGACCTAACTTACCGCAATATCACATTTTCCTCTCTAAAGACACTGAAACCATTTTATTATATCTCTCATTAGTAGGTCAAACCAGAGGTGGCCAGATCAGCTCCAGGCCGATCCCTAATCCATAAAACATCACTTTCACAGCTATCACACTGATACTGTCCATGTGTCCTCCCAGAGGTGTGAAACTGCCCTGTGACCTTGAGGTGTCTGTCAACACCTTGATTATGCCAGTTGGATGTCTTCCAGCTGAGCTACCTATCTACCATTCTGCTCCCTCCAAGGGCTGTGTACTGAAGCCTGATCTGGTGTGTTCTCTGGGGGGGAACCATGGTCCACCATGACATCCACATAAAAGGAGAGGAAACTAGTGCAAGCGAAAGTCTAAGTTCTGTGCCCCCACAGTGTTAAATCTGATCCCTACACAATCAAACACAAATGTAAGGACATATTGTGCCGCAACACTCAAACCTGATCTAAGAGGACAGACCACCAACATTTTCAGTCGCCTGCCACTGGCCAGTGCTTGGTGTTTCTGTATGTCTTGTCATAGCAGTAGTACTAACACAGAATAACACACTTTACACGTTTTCTTTTTGAAACTACACGGGAACTGACAATCACACCTGACAATAATCCTCCAAATTGCATGTGAATGAACTCCCATGGTTGAGTGCTCCAACCCCTGTCTACCTCGGATAAGTCCTTTAGGACTTTCTTCTAGATAAGCCCTTTTGTTGAACTCTCATTGGGAAAAGGGAGATATATATATCACTTATAGTAGCCGTGACAACAGTACAATGGGCCTGGAGATGGGCTACTAGGCTAAGGGCATTGGGCCAGTAACCACAAGTTGTTGGTTCGAATCCCCAAGCCGACTAGGTGAGAAATTTGTTGATGTACCCTTGAGCAAGGCACTTAACTCTAATTGCTCCTGTAAGTCACTCTGGATAAGAACGTCTGTGTAATGATTGTCATCAGGAGAAGGAGAAGAGGACCAAGGTGCAGTGTGGTAAGTATTCATAATACTTTTAATAAATACAAATACTTGAACAAAAAAACAACACGACAAACAAACAGTTCTGCAAGGTGCAATACACACAAAACAGAACACAACTACCCACAACCCATAGTGGGAAAACAGGCTGCCTAAGTATGGTTCTCAATCAGAGACAACGATTGACAGCTGCCTCTGATTGGGAACCATACCAGGCCAAACACATAGAAATCTAACACACAGAACAAAACATAGAATGCCCACCCCAACTCACGCCCTGACCAAACTAAAATAGAGACATACAAAAGGAAACACTGGTTCCTGACAATAGAAAAAGCTCTCACTTTGAATAGAGGACAATAGTATTAGTTTGGCTGAAACAATAATGTTTTGGGAAGGACATTTTCTGGCCTGTATCCCCTATTTATAAAACTATCAATATGACATCAAGTGTCTGTCACCAAGCCTAGGGATTCATCTGACATTTATAAGTAGAGGTACAACTAGGGAAAGAAAAAATGTAAATGAAGCATCACATATCAGTTGTGTGCCATGGACAGGGGAGCAGGTCTCTCCTAAAGGGACCATTCTAATCTTGATGGGATCACCTACAAGGCTGTAATAAATCATAACAATAGAAATCCGAAACTCAGATCAGATCTAAGTTTCAGATCCATCTCTGTAAAGTTTAATTTGCTCAGATTTCTCTCTTTGTCCTTGGTTCACAAAACAGCCTTATCCATGCCTGATCCTTTTTTCCCCCATTTACTCATACACACCTACACCTGTTCATGCTTAGAATTAGTAGTGACTCATCAATGGTTCATATTTGCATCTTCTGTTAGCTAAGGGGTTCTTGGAGAAACCTTTAATGGTTCGATGGAGCAACGGGAGTGGAGGCGTGGCTTAGTATTTTAGTTAGGTGTTTGGCCACCCGTTAGACTAAATTTCATTCCTGTTCATCTGTTCTGTTGTGTCATCACATGTTAAGGTTGAACAATGACAGTTTGGTAGCTTTAATGAGGCTAACAGAGGTGTATGAGTTCCTCGGGAGCCTATGCAAATCCCAAAGTTGGAATAGTTACCACTTTATTACAATACGTAATCAGCAATGCTAATATTAATCATATTATAATCAAAAACATAATATGTAAAGATATTCAAGGACGGTTGGCCAAAACTATTCCAAACTATCTGAAAGCCACACTTCCAATAAGCCACGCCTCCAATCTGATTGTCTGTCACCTCTACAATAAATGATATGGAATGTTCAAAATTGAACCCCTCCCATGACAATAAAAGTTCAGGTTTGAACCTTTACATAGGGGTTCCTCAAATAGACCCTTTTCAGAAGCGTTCCTCGAGGAACCTTTTTAAACTAGAATGTTTCCACTGGTGTGGCAACCCAAAAGCTCCAAACACCTTTACTTCTAGAGTGTAGGATCTGACTTAGAGAGCCACACATGACAGAGACATAGTCACTGGGGAACAGGGAGTATTCCGTTCAAGCTCTACCATTGAATTACATGTAAAAGAAAGGCATCTCACATTTAAAGAGGTGTCTTGACATGGTCTTGACATGGAACACCTGGTAGTATTCACGTTTCTTCATATCTTAACTGATAACCAGGCTGCATATAAGGTTAATCATTTCCTTCATGACCAGACCAGTCTTTGTCATCAGTCTTTGGCACTTTGTATTTGATTTTAATAAATAGGATACTTTTGGACACACAGTACTGCTGTGTACTGTGGTGAGTAACAACGTGAGCCTACTGGGTCAGATAATGGGTGATACTGAGGCCTGTGAGCAGTAACAAGATGGAGCCAGATGGAGCCAGAGAGGATGGCTGCCGTTTCATGGGCTCTTAATTAACCAACAGTGATATTTTGTTTGTTTGTTCACATTGTTTTAAACATATTTTGTACATAATGTTGCTGCAACCATCTCTTATGACTAAAAAGAGCTTCTAGAAATCAGAACAGCAATTACTAACCTTGAACTGGATGAAGAATTTCTCTTTAATGAGTCGGACGAGAGGGATTTACTCCAGACACCCGAACAGGTCCACATCCCCGTCATTTGCAGGAGAAAAAGACGCAAGAGGTGCCTTGTGAGGATCCGCCGATGATTGGCTAATCTTCCCTTGCCATCCATACTACTAGCCAACATACAATCGCTGGATAATAAATTGGACGAACTCCTACCAATGGGACATTAAATACAATAACATCTTATCTTATCAAATTGATTTCAAATCAAATGTATTTATATAGCCCTTCGTACATCAGATGATATCTCAAAGTGCTGTACAGAAACCCAGCCTAAAACACCAAACAGCAAGCAATGCAGGTGTTGAAGCACGTTGGCTAGGAAAAACTCCCTAGAAAGGCCAAAACCTAGGAAGAAACCTAGAGAGGAACCAGGCTATGAGGGGTGGCTAGTCCTCTTCTGGCTGTGCCGAGTGGAGATTATAACAGAACATGGCCAAGATGTACAGCTATGTGTCATCCGCATAGCAGTGAAAGTTAACATTATGTTTTCGAATGACATCCCCAAGAGGTAAAATGTATAGTGAAAACAATAGTGGTCCTAAAACGGAACCTTGAGGAACACCGAAATGTACAGTTGATTTGTCAGAGGACAAGCCATTCACAGAGACAAACTAATATCCGACAGATAAGATCTAAACCTAAACCTTAAGATCTTATGTTTCACCGAGTCGTGGCTGAATGATGACATGAATAACATACAGCTGGCAGGTTATACACTCTATCGGCAGGATAGAACAGCAGCCTCTGGTAAGACAAGGGGTGGCGGTCTATGTATATTTGTAAACAACAGCTTGTGCACGATATCTAAGGAAGTTGCGAGGTTTTGCTCGCTTGAGGTAAAGTATCTCATGATAAGCTGTAGACCACACTATCTACCTAGAGAGTTTCTGTATTTTTAATAGCTGTCTACCTACTGCTGTTAGCACTAAGACAGCACTCAATGAGCTATGTACCACCATAAGCAAACAGGAAAACATTCATCCAGAGGGGGCGCACCTAGTGGCCTGGGACTTTAATGCAGGGTAACTTAAATCAGTTTTACCTCATTTCTATCAGCATGTTAAATTTGCAACCAGAGGGAAAAAACTCTTGACCACCTTTACTCCACACACAGAGACGTGTACAAAGCTTTCCCTCGCTCTCCATTTGGAAAATCTGACCATAATTCTATCCTCTTGATTCCTAATTACAAGCAAAAATGAAAGCAGGAAGCACCAGAGACTCGGTCAATAAAAAAGTGGTCAGATGAAGCAGATGCTAAACTACAGGATTGTTTTGCTAGCACAGACTGGAATATGTTCCGGGATTCTTCCGATGGCATTGAGGAGTACACCACATCAGTCACTAGTTTCATCAATAAGTGCATCGATGACGTTGTCCCCACAGTGACTGTACTTACATACCCCAACCAGAAGCCATAGATTACAGGCATCCTCCTGCCACTTTCAAGGAGCAGGACTCTAACCCGGAAGCTTATAAAAAAATCCTGCTACGCCCTCCGATGAACCATCAAACAGGCAAAGCATCAATACAGAACAAAGATCTAATCGTACTACATTGGCTCCGATGCTCGTTGGATGTGTCAGGGCTTGCAAAAAATTACAGACTACAAAGGGAAGCACAGCCGAGAGCTCCCCAGTGACACGAGTCTACTAGATGAGAGAAATTACTTCTATGCTCACTTCGAGGCAAGTAACACTGAAACATGCACGAGAGCACAAGCTGTTCTGGGTGACAATGTGATCACGCTATCCGCAGCCGATGTGAGTAAGACCTTTAAACAGATCAACATTCACAAGGCCGCAGGGCCAGACGGATTACCAGGACATGTACTCCATGCATAAGCTGACCAACTGGCAAGTGTCTTCACTGACATTTTCAACCTGTCCCTGACTGAGTCTGTAATACCACCATGTTTCAAGTAGACCACCATAGTCCCTGTGCCCAAGAACACTAAGGTAACCTGCCTAAATGACTGTACGTCTGTAGTCATGAAGTGCTTTGAAAGGCTGGTCATGGCTCACATCAACATCATTGTCCATGAAACCCTAGACATTTCGCTACACTCGCATTAACATCTGCTAACCATGTGTATGTGACAAATAAAATTTGATTTGATTTGATTCGACAAACTCCAATTTGCATACCGGCCCAACAGTTCCACAGATGATGCAGTCTCTATTGCACTCCACACTGCCCTTTCGCACCTGGACAAAAGTAACACCAACATGAGAATGCTATTCACTGACTACAGCTCAGCGTTCAACACCCTAGTGCCCTCAAATCTCATTACTAAGCTAAGAACCCTGTGACTAAACACCTCCCTCTGCAACTTGATCCTGGTCTTCCAGACGGGCCGCCCCAAGTGTTAAGGGTAGGTAACAACACATTCGCCACGCTGATCCTCAACACGGGGGCCCCTCATGGGTGCGTGCTCAGTCCCCTCCTGTACTCCCTGTTTACTCATGAATGCACGGCCAGGTACAACTCCAAACCATCATTAAGTTTGCCAATGACACAACAGTGCTAGGCCTGATCACCAACAACAACAAGACAGCATATAGGGAGGAGGTCAGAGACCTGGCAGTGTGGTGCCAGGACAACAACCTCTCCCTCAATGTGATCAAGACTAAGGAGATGATTGTGGATTACAGGAAAAGGAGGACCGAGCACGCACCCATTCTCATCAACTGGGCTGTAGTGGAGCAGGTTGAGATATTCAAGTTCCTTGGTGTCCACATCACCAACAAACTAACATGGTCCAAGCACACCAAGACAGTCATGAAGAGGGCACGACAAAACCTATTCCCCCTCAGGAGACTGAAAATATTTGGCATGGGTCCTCTGATCCTCAAAAGGTTCTACAGCTGTACCATCGAGAGCATCCTGACTGGTTGTATCACTGCCTGGTATGGCAACTGCTCGGCCTCCGACTGCAAGGCACTACAGAGGGTAGTGCGTACGGCCCAGTACATCACTGGGGCCAAGCTTCCTGCCATCCAGGACCTTTATAACAGGCTGTGTCAGAGGAAGGCCCTAAAAATGGTCAAAGACTCCAGCCACCCTTGTCATAGACTCTCTGCTACCGCACGGCAAGCAGTACCGAAGCACCAAGTCTTGGTCCAAGAGGCTTCAAAAACACCTTTTACCCCCAAGCCATAAGACTACTGAACATCTAATCAAATGGCTACACAGACTACTTGCATTGCTCCCTCCTGTCTTTTACGCTGCTGCTACTCTCTGTTATTATCTGTACATAAGTAACTCTACCCACATGTATGTATATATTACCTTGACTAACCGGTTACCTCGACTATTGACTCTGTACCGGTACCCCCTGTATATAGTCTGCCTATTGTTATTTTACTGCTACTCTTCAATTATTAGTTACTGTTATTTTTTAGGTATTTTTCTTAAATCTGCATTGTTGGTCAAGTATTTCACTGTTGTTGTTAGGTATGCGTTACTGGCTGTAAGGGAGTCAGACGCAGGAGAGTAGAAGGTGGGGAGACAAAGGAGCCTTTTATTTCAGCAAACAAAACACACGGCACTAAGAACTCTAAACATAATATGTGTTGACATAACCCAGCGCAAACCAGTCTAGCGTTCACATACACGAAACAACAAACAATTCCACACACAGACATGGGGGGGGGGACAGAGGGTTAAATACACAACAATTAATGAGGGAAATGAAAACCAGGTGTGCAGTTGCATTCGGCGCATGTGACAAATTTGATTTGATTTGAAATCAAGTGGCATATAGACTAAATAACTAATTAAATGTTTGTGTTGTTCCCAAGATATTCCTAGCCTGGTTCCAGATCTGTTTGTGTTCTTGCCAACTCCAAATATGTGGCACCCAGGCTAACACCCTGAACACATACTGTACATTAACAACATGTATTGTCATGACTATTTATATAGATTGGGTCCTACTTTGATAGATTGAAGGGAAAGTGACAAATAGATCTGACAAATTGATCTGTCAAATGAGCTATCAGTTCCATTTCATCCAAGAGACATAAAATATCAACGCTTTAGGGGAAAACCCTCTGGCCAGTGCCTGTCCATCCATGAGAGGTGCCTTCCACAAAACTCTCAATACAGAGAGAAATAGGTCATGAAACATTGTATCGGACAAGTGAACAGAAAGTCATGTCTTAAGACTATGTTTTTGTGTCTTGCACAACAATAACATAGTGCTATAGGTGACTCTTACAAAATAATGTCTGCTTTTCTCCCTTAGGATTTAGGCTTCTCTCTGTTTCAAAGGGTATGTAGGCCTACATTTGAGTGATAATTATAGGAATTCCTAACATTCCTGTCAAACGATTTGAAGAACTGTGTATCTTGAAGTAAACAACTGAGTTGCTGTCCTCCACCCATCTGGTGAAACAAATAAATCATAGCTCCTATAATGGCCTGGTATATGGTAAACTAAAGCCTGGTGTCTTGCTTTTATTGTAGTTATGTTGAGCTATTAGCTGCTTGTAGGCTAGATTGGGCTATAGCTAGCATACCATTCTCATGACAGGTAATACTCACAGGAGATGTAGAATAGCACGTAGCAACGCAGTATAACTGACACCAATCTCCAGTTTATTGTACACCCTTGGTTGTTACATCTGCTCCTGCCAAGCCTTCTACTTCTCATCCTGTGTCTCCTTAACCTGCCACCACTTCCCCAGTGCTCTCTACCTCTCTCTCTGTGTGTGTGTATGTGATTGTGTGAGTGGAGACTGGTGTGCTGGAGGCAGAGCAGATCCCCACCAGCTGAAACCTGTTCCATAATCAAGGCCTCTACAAATAGTCAGCCCTGTCACTTCCACGCTGCCAGTTCGTAGCCTCTGCGCAGTCGGTCTGCGGTTCAAGCGGTTTGTTCCTGCATAGAGCTTGTAATGCTGTTCAACCTGTTTTTCCCTTAGCCTGATGCTGCTTTTCTCTCCTCTACAGTTCTGTCCACTCTGACTTTGGTCCCTTTCTCCAGTCCCACGTCTGTCCTGGACCCCCCACTCTACTGCTTCCTTGGATTCCTCTCCCGACCTGCTTACCCAGACCCAACATCCCTCACTCCAGCCTCAGCCTCAGCACCTGGCTCCCTGCAACCCGCCCAAGCTTTCCCTGGCTTGCACCCCTTCTTCCCCCTGTTTGTCAATAAATATCTTGGTTACCGTATCCCTGTCTCTTCGTCTGAGTCTGCACTTGGGTTCACCTGTTCTGCCCCGCATAACATTGGTTGTAAACTCTTAGAAAAACAAGGTGCTATTTAGAACCTAAAAGGTTCTTCTGTGGTCTCCATAGGAAAACCCTTAGAAGAACCCCTTTTGGTTCCAGGAAGAAGCCATTTTGGTTCCACGTAGAACCCTTTTGGGTTCCCACGTAGAACACTTTTTGGGGTTTCATGTAGAACCCTTTCCACAGAGAGTTCTATATGGAACCTAAAAGGGATTTACCTCGACCAAAAAGGTGTTCTGACTGGAACCAAAAAGGGTTCTCCTATGGGGACAGCTAAAGAACCCTTTTGGAATCATTTTTCTGAGTGTACAGTCAGGTGTTGTAGCTCCAGCACAACATGACGTTATCCACTGTAATGCAGAGCTATGCAAGCATCATTTTGCCATTATACAACTGGATATTTAACTCACCAGCATGCAGTACATAGAGAGCACACATGAACACACCTGGCCTATGAATGTAACACTATAGCTAAACCATTATACATACATTTACTCAACTGCTATTGTTGACTAATGACAGTAGTTTTTTAATGGGGCACAGTGTAACAGTGCACCCATGTACATCCAGTACTACACCTGAGTAGGCCATCTTTCCTCCTCCTTCTCTGATAGGCCTGCTGGCACCCTGGCAGGAGGAGGGCTCAATCTTTGGCATTTTCTGAAAACATTCCCCCTAAAAAACGAAAACCGTCAAAGTTCAGCCCCTGACACTACCCTGCGGTCATAATCAGAAATAGCATTAGCCTACTATACATCTTTAGCCTCAAGGCAGAGGCTTCGCAGGAAGAATGGGAGCAACAGATTTTAAAGTGTTACAGCTCTTGCTTTTAATCAGTTTATCTGAGGTAAGAACAGATCTTTACTAATTAGACCTACAAATAATGTGTTGCTTAAACAATCTTAGTGTTGATTATTGCAGTTGTATATGATATTGTTATTCTGCTGTGTCATTGTAACCATCTGAAAACATGCACTTTGTATGATTCTAGAAATGCATAGAGACAGAGGGAGACGTTTGGGAAATAAATACACAGGCTCTTCTGAGTAACACTGCTTTCAATGAGTGTATGCCCAACCTTGGCTCAATGGACAAATTCATTCATTGAGGGAAAAAAAAGCCCTGAGCTCACTGACCAGTTCTGAAATCTGTGTTGAGTGAAGAAAAAATGTGCTGCCTCTCGGCCTGTCATGCAGAGAGAATATTATACAGGCCAGGAGTATAATGTTCCTTTCAGGGATAAAATATGAAATACCACCGCTACCGTTGAAATGGTTTCCGTTAGCGTTTTTTCAAAAACAGTTTTTTGGATTATCCAACTAACTATAGATGTTTATGTTTGGTTTTCAGATATGTGGAGCGCAAAAAGGTATTCAAACAACTCTTTGTTAACATTTTAAAACCAACTTTAATTGTTTGAGAGACATTATCTTTTATTTCACTGTTATTACGCCATTATAAAGTACATGCAAATAATAAGCCTAAAATGTATTTACCGATTTCTGTTCTTTCACAACGTTGCAGACATAACGTTATCCGTGTTCCAAGTGTCCACAAAAAGTATGACGGTGCGATGGAGTCGTTACTCTGGGGCCAGCTCCTACAAAATCACCGCCACACCAAAGAACTCTCCTCAACCGTCCGCATTCGCCCAGTTCAGCGGGAACTCCGTCATGGGCTCTGTTAACTCTCTCTCCGCCAACACAATGTACACCATGCGGGTCGAGGCCATTGACAAAGCGGGCATCGTCCTGAGCAGTGCAGAGTTGGACGGGAGCTCATGTATGTATGCATGCATAATGGCCATGTGTGTGCGTAATGGACATATTATGAATTATGTATAACGCATTGTAGGCCTGCTATTCTCTCAATGCTTTGAATAAGGTATTTGAATAAGAAGAAGATGATGATGATGATGATAATTATGATGATGATGACAATGATGATTATGATGATGATAATTATGATGATGATGATAATTATGACGATGATGATGATTATGATGATAATTATAACTATAATGATAATTATGACGATGATGATGATTATGATGATACGGATAATTATGATGATGATGACAATTATGATGATGATAATTTTGATATTTATGATGATGATGATAATTATGACGATGATGATGATAATTATGATGATTATGATGATACTGATAATTATGATGATAATGATAATTAGGATGATTAGGATGATGATATCTGTATCCTGTGTGTGATGATGCTTTGTTCTGCTCTGCTCTGACCACCAGCCCCCGAGGTACCTACCATTAAGCAGGCCTACTCCAAGCAGAGCGACAGCATCACTGTGGAGTTCAGTGAGGTAATGGGGGTGAGCGGCTACATCCTGCGAGCTGAGTCTGAGGTGGGAGACTTCTTATCAGAGACCGCGGTGACCAGCTCCCCCGGTACCGTGCTGCAGTTGCAGCCATACACAGACTACACCCTCAGTGTCATGTCTGTCAACAGCGCGGGACGCAGCCAGCCCTCAGCACCCGTCCAGATCAGAACGGGTAGATGGTTTAGATACATACACCTGTCCAGGTTTATACACCTGTTCACATACACCTGTTTAGATACATACACCTGTCCAGGTTTATACACCTGTTCACATACACCTGTCCAGGTTTATACACCTGTTCACATACACCTGTTTAGATACATACACCTGTCCAGGTTTATAAACCTGTTCACATACACCTGTTTAGATACATACACCTGTCCAGGTTTATACACCTGTTTAGATACATACACCTGTCCAGGTTTATACACCTGTTTAGATACATACACCTGTTTAGATACATACACCTGTTTAGATACATACACCTGTCCAGGTTTATACACCTGTTTAGATACATACACCTGTCCAGGTTTATACACCTGTTTAGATACATACACCTGTTTAGATACATACACCTGTCCAGGTTTATACACCTGTTTAGATACATACACCTGTCCAGGTTTATAAACCTGTTCACATACACCTGTTTAGATACATACACCTGTCCAGGTTTATAAACCTGTTCACATACACCTGTTTAGATACATACACCTGTCCAGGTTTATACACCTGTTCACATACACCTGTTTAGATACATACACCT